>NC_081526.1:38556604-38656604 GCF_030273125.1 Centropristis striata | reverse complement strand
TAAATACTTGAAGAGGAATGTTTGTTGTAGGTGTGCTCCTTGTATATTATATAGTATCATAACATTACTAGTATTAATTGTTTGAAATCTCTGAAGAATCTCATCATAGTGTACACACACCGGCAGTAGCCCCCGTGGCCCTTTCAAAATTTCCCCCAGAGGAAATTTTCTAGTTTTAGCTTACTATTTTTACTTTTAGCTAACTATTTCAACGTTTCACTTTTAGCTAACCATTTAAATTGTTGACTTTTCGCCAGCTAATTCAACATTTTACTTTTAGATATATATCTTAAAAGTTCCTCCAATATTTGCTAATTATTTAACTGTTTCACTATCGGTTAAGTCAGTACTATTAACCAACTATTTCAACCATCCATTACTTTTTAGTGTTTTCAGCCTTTATCTATTACTTTCAGCAAATCATTTGAACTATTTAGTCATTACTTTTAGCTAGTTTAAACTTCCTTGAGAACCAGTTTTCATGCACTCTTATAAGAATTGCAACATTCGTATTCAGGTGTAACAGCAAACTTGACATGTGGTTGATACATTGTTGTAATTAAATCATATTTTTTTCTTCTTCTCTACAATATGTCCACACTCCCCGTGGAGACAGGTTGGAAATCACTGTTTTAAAGTACGATTAAAGAGTGTTTAATGTTCTGCTCTGATTTGGACTTTGCAGTTAAGTGCACATTCAGTCTCCAGTGGCTTGTGCTGTGAGGACTTTTCTCCTTTGGAGTTTTTTTTCTGTCTTTTCTGTGTGTGCTCAGCGAGAGTGGCTTTGCTCATACTGAGGACTCTTTCTGTGCTCCAAACTATTTCCTGTGCTGCAGCAAGAAACAAACAAACAGAAAGGAAAGCTAGACTTCCTACAGGAGAAACCTACCTGGGAGAGAAAATGTAAAATCTTTGATCGCCAGTATTTTATGGTTTATGGCTTTACTTTACCCAGGCTAGTGCCCTGTCACTGCAGAATATGTTCGTCCCATGAAGAGTTTGATCAGATGGGATGTTTTTGTTTATCGCAACCCTGCAGATATTATCGACGTTTGGATGCAAAATTATTATTAGCATTGACTCAGTGCTGAGTGACTTTACAGCTCACTGTAGTAACCAATGGAACTGCTTCTGACTTAGACTAAGTGGGCATTTCCATTCAAAGTATACAAACATATAGATATGATTAAATAAAAAAATAAAGATGTTAATGGTGGATGGTCTAAATGCACTCATAAACAATTAGCCAGAAAAATGAAAATGAGTAAAACTCTAAAACAATGAATCCAGGAATAATGAAAATCAGTATTTTTAAAAGTTAACTACACAATAAAGTTTACATAATGAGAAAGCCTGTGACTGCTGGGCAGTCGTGTGTGTGTATGTGTGTGTGTGTGTGTCTTTTTGGTCATTTAATGTCTTTTTGGTAATTTTGAGTCTTTTTTGGTCATTTTGAGTCTTTTTTTTTGGTCATTTTGTGTCTTTTTTGGTCATTTTGTTTACTTTTTTTGGTCATTTTGTTTCTTTTGTGGGTGATCTGAACTGTGCGTGTGAGATTGTGTTGCATGTTAAATTGGGGGTCGCGAGTCAAAAAGGTTGAGAACTACTGCTCTAATATACCCTAAATTACCTGGGAATTCATTGGTTGACAGTGTTGAAAGTGTGTGTTTGTGTGTGTGTGTGTGTGTGTGTGTGATCCCAGATGACAGAACTGGCAAAGGTCTGCTCTGTTCAGTTCAGTCTGGGGTCTAACAAGCTCCTCTCCTTCCCTGTTTCAGCCAGTTACTCAACTTTTCCACAGTTACTTAACTGTTATTACTGTAGATCTCAGAAAGAGACAGTTCTCTAAACTTTGCAAATCTCAACAGCTTGACGCGTCTGACAGATTTATGCAAGATAAATGTCAACTTTAAATAGTCCACAGTGAACTCCACTTCTCGGTAAAACCAAATAAGTGCTGTCATCTGGAGTTTCTCCCCCGGCTTGAACCACATGTTCCTGTCTTGTTTATAGAAATTCAAGATTTCAGACGTTTCTTCCTGGCTCTTACATATTTTCCTAACACTCTCTCATATTGCTCAAGTCAGATGCAAAGGTTTATTTGTCACATGTATGACTTGCAGTTTCACAAGATTTTAAGACTTTGTTTGATGTTTGAGCCTAAAGTAGTATACAATTTCAACTTATTCTACTGCTGCACTCTCGATTCACTCTGAATAAAACACCTCAATGCTGATAGAAGTACCACTTTCTGATAGAGTTTTTAAGTTGCAACTAATGTTTGTTAGTCTTAAAAATAGACAAACAAGACGACAGTAGGTCAGCAAACACAAGATTTTCAGGGGTGTTTAGTTACTTTTTACAACCCCACCAATCTGCTGGTGGGTTTGAAAAGTATGTTTCCTTTAAAATATTGCCAAAAATACAACTTGTATAGTGGAAAGACACTTTAAAAACAGGGGTTTTAGAAGTTGAACTTTCTGAGAGTCTTTGAACGGATCATCAGTTACAAATATTACCTTTAGACAAAGTGACAAAAAGAAGAATTGTGACATTTCTGTCAAAATTCTAAATGTTTAATTTAAAACACTGCCAAAATAATGGAATAATTCAGTGTAGTACATACCCTTAGCCGTGTATAACCTTCAGTACATGGCGGTCAGCACGCCACCGGATGGATGGATGGATGGATGGATGGCAGGATGGATGGATGGATGGATGGCAAGATGGATGGATGGATGGATGGATGGCAGGATGGATGGATGGATGGATGGATGGATGGATGGATGGATGGATGGATGGATGGCAGGATGGATGGATGGATGGTTGGATGGATGGATGGCTGGATGGATGGCAGGATGGATGGATGGATGGATGGATGGATGGCAGGATGGATGGCAGGATTGATGGGTGGATGGATGGATGGCAGGGTGGATGGATGGCAGGATGGATGGATGGATGGCAGGATGGATGGATGGATGGATGGATGGATTGATGGATGGATGGATGGCAGGATGGATGGCAGGATGGATGGCAGGATGGATGGATGGATGGATGGATGTATGGATATATGGATGGATGGCTGGATGGATGGATGGATGGATGGATGGATGGCAGGATGGATGGATGGATGGATATATGGATGGATGGATGGATGGCAGGATGGATGGATGGATGGGTGGATGGCAGGATGGATGGATGGATGGATGGCAGGATGGATGGCAGGATGGATGGATTTATGGCAGGATGGATGGCAGGATGAATGGATGGATGGATGTATGGATATATGGATGGATGGATGGATGGATGGATGGATGATGGATGGATATATGGATGGATGGATGTATGGATGATGGATGGATGGATGGATGGATGGATGGATGGATGGATGGATGGATGGATGGATGGATATATGGATGGATGGTTGGATGGATGGATGGATGGATGGATGGATGGATGGATGGATGGATGGATGGATGGCCGGATGGATGGATGGAATAAAAATAAAATAACAACTCTTGTATCTAAAAGGTGTCTTGACTACAACTATATATAATTAAACATTACTCATGCAAGTTTCTCATAAAATCTGTCTTTTAGAAAGCACTTCCTGTTCATGACGTCATGTCTGTACATGGTTTTTCCATTCGAGTGAATCAGTCGACTGAAGAAAAAAGCTTGTCTTGCTTATCAGCAGAGCCAGATTAACCAGGTCTGTGAGGACTTTTTTCCCCTGGTGTGTTGCTCTTGGCTGGGCCGGCACCCAGGGCCGCTCCCTCCCTCGCTGCCCCAGACAAAGGCCCGTCCTGCTGACTGGGCTGAAGGCCTGAGAGGTTTGATCCTGGTATTCAGCACTTGGCTCTCACCAAGTAAAGCCAGCGTTCTTCTGTGTTTAATGTGGGCTTTCTCGCTTCAGAGGAAACAGCCTTTTGGCAGGGACTCTGCGGACCACCACGGTCTCTTCCTTTACCTAGAAACAAGTGTGTAGAATGGTTCCAATAAGTGGAAATTCAGCTTGTATAAGCAGGAGGATGGCTGGATACAAAACAGTTGGTCAGCATATTACAGACACCATGTTCTTGTTTAAAATCTGGCATTCACTGTGCTGCAAGATATTCGCCTCTCTCTCATGTGTGCTGTCGATGTGGTTGTTGTTGCCATGGTGATCTAGGTCTGAGGCACATCGCTATTCTGAAGTTGGTCGGCACGGAGCCGCCGGAAATGGAAGGAACGCTGGAACTCTATCCCATCAATGGTAAGAACATGTAATGCTCATAGAAAATGATGATTTGGTCCACAAAGGTGCTAGAATGAAAAGCCCACAGAGAATGCCTATGCCTGTCACCATAACTATTTTTATGAGATGATATTTTGTCCCAGAAATGATTGCGATAAATTATATTATTGTCATTTGAAGACCAATGTATGCCGCTGATATAATGATAATATCAGAGGATTATAATGCAAGTTCACCCTTTCAAAGAGCAATTCACTTTTAATTCTTAAGAATATTCAACCATAAATGTGAAAAAAATATCAAAATATTCTCAAAAAATACAAGAAGACAGCAGAAATTATGTTTTATTTTTAACATCATGTTGGAGTGAAGTGTTGCTGACATTGTTTAGTAAACAAACCTGCAGGAAAGATATTGAGGTCAGACACAATTATCCTGCTCATGTCCATAAATCATACGATAAGTCCAGATTGTTGTTACTGCGACAGGCTGAGCCTAATAATCAGATTTCAGAACAAGACTTCTCCTTGAGTGAGACAGAAAAAATGTTTTTATTTCTCTGCCGGCTCCTTTCCACAATGTTGACCAAAAAAAATTCTGAATATTCTGAGCCTGTCAGTGGCAGAAACAAGCACTTTTAGTATTATAATGTAACATTAACGCTTGCAGTTTGTTTTGATGCCCCCAGCTGCAGCACGCTTGCTCAAAACTGGAGAAATTATAAAAATAATGTTCCCTAGATGACCACTGAGCCCTACGTCGTGACTTAAAAGGCCCATTGAGTGCTTAAAAAGTAACAATTCTGATTTGTCAGCTGTGCACAGATTCCTTTTTGGGTGGAAGTGAAGGTGAAGGAAGTCTTGTTTTTATCCCCAAAGGAAGAATCTAAAGTAAAAAAGAATTTATACGAAACTAATTTAAACTTTTACAAACACACTCATTTCTACAGTCATTGGAATTAACTTATGTCTGGTGTAAGAACATGAATTAATTCATAATAGTGTAGTAGACAATACTCTTAGCAATTAGCTGCTGCTTGACAGACTAGAAATGTGCGTAGAAATTTGCAACACAAATTGCTTCAAATTGTATTTACAAGAAACGGACTAATTTGTGTCAACTGGAAATGCTGAATCTGCATCCCCACCTGCACAGGCCGGTGTTTCAGCATCTCTCTTCTAATCAGTAATTCATGATATGGTAAACATAAAGGTCCACTTATTCCCCAGAGGAACCTTAAAGATTGTTATTATCAAGGACTCACAGCTGCAGAACCATGTGTGCTGCAGGAAACATCAAAATGAGAATTACTTCTTTAATTTGGTACGAGCTGCTAGATGTTGCTTAAAAGAACTCCAAAAACAAACTTTCCTGGAGGAGAATCACGGCTCATGCAAAGCTGTCTGTTATAAAAATTTGTATTAATCTGGGGTTTTTCCAACGTTTTAATCATATTAAGCAAATATGATTCTGTCTGCTGCATGTGGAGATACTGGCTTTGGGTTACATCAGACCAGTGTTTCTGCTAAAGGCTGGCAGGCTAGATAAGGTTAATATATGTTTAGATAAAGGGAAGAACACATGACAGAGGGAGTCAGACGGGTCAGACGTATTTCTGCTGACCGTACCTTTGACTTTGGGGAACTGAGAATAACAGCATCTGTGTCAGAGAGTCAGCTAGACGTTGGAAACCTCCACTATAGGAGGCATATAAGCCAACAGTTTTGATTATCATGTGAGCCTTTTTCTCTGTAACCGTACTCACTGTGTTGCATGATTTAAACCACGGGTGGTCAACCTGTGGCTCCAGAGTCTCATGTGGCTCTTGAGGCCGCCTGCTGGGGCTCCCAGTGGCTGAGACAAAAAAAAATACATCTATATTTTTACATAAAAAATGTTATTAAGCAATGGTGTAGACCAAAAAGTATTTGTATTCTTCAATTGTAAAAAAAAAAAAAAAAAAAAAAAAGTATATTAATCTTAAATATTTAAAAAGTTTTGACATAAAGAGTCAACTAAAATGTGCTTCATAGCTTACGAAAGTCTCCAGCCCGCGTCTTAACCTTTAAGTTTTGCCAACTTTGAGTTTAGTTTTGAGTTCCCCTAGATAGACTAGTTTTCAAAATCGTATTAATAAATGCATAATTTGACTATTAATAATGTTGGTAGGCTAACTTAGACTTATTAGGCTGTTTAATTTTCTCAATTTTTGCTCAATATAAGATTTGTGGCTCCATTCCGCGATTTTCTTTTTTTTTGGCCAACAGTGGCTCTTTAGTTAGTAAAGGTTGCCCACCCCTGATTTAAACGCTCCTCTTGTACAAGACTTTAGTTCAATTCAACTTAAACTTTGATACTCTGAATCCAACTGTCTTTATTGAAGGGTCACTCTGAAAAAGTCTTATAACACTGTCAGAACTAAAGCTGTTGCCAGTGGACATGAGTGGTTTCGGTTTCTGCTTTTGGCATTCGAGCAACATGGTCTCACAGAAATCCGTGAAATAGCCACGGATTTCGCTTAACTCAAAATCCGTGGAATAGCCACGGAATCACTCAAATTTCCGTGAAACTGACACGGATTTCGCTACAATGCAAGTTAATGACAGTCATATCCCGTGGCTATTCCATGGATATTTGTTCCTATTGGTTTGTTCCAAGTCACGTGACTTTCAAGGTTCCGGCGGTCAGAACAAAAAACATGGCGGACAGTTCTCTCATTTTTAGTGAAAAAATTAATATTTTGACTTTGTTTCTGCATAAAAATGGATTTTGATCACATTTCTAGCGAGAAATATATGTTTTATTTTCTAAATATTCACTCAGTGAATGTACATAATCACTTTGTGGTGAAGATCTCGCCAGAAAAATATGACTGTCATTAACTTGCATTGTAGCGAAATCCGTGTCAGTTTCACGGAAATTTGAGCGATTCCGTGGCTATTCCACGGATTTTGAGTTAAGCGAAATCCGTGGCTATTTCACGGATTTCTGTGAGACCAGGTTGCGTTTGAGCTCAGCAAATGGAGATGCAAAAAATGTCAAAGTCAAAGGAAAACATGGCTGCACTCTCCTCTATGAAAACAAAAAGTTCTGACCTGAGTTTGTGCTTGGTTCAGGGAGTTCCACCGTGGAGCGTGAAGGTCTGCCGGGCTCCCTGGTGAAGGACATGAGGAACTACTTCCAGATCAGCCCGGAGTACTTCTCCATGCTGCTGGTGGGGAAGGACGGCAACGTGAAGTCCTGGTACCCGTCGCCCATGTGGTCCATGGCCATCATCTACGACCTGGTGGACTCTATGCAGCTGCGCAGGCAGGAGATGGCCATCCAGCAGTCCCTGGGGATGCGCTGCCCCGAGGACGAGTACGGCGGCTACGGCTACCACCAGCACGGCTACGAACACGGCTACCAGGACGGGTATCACCAGGGCTACGGCTACTGAGTCCTCGTCCTTTCACCCGTAACTTTTTTAACTTTCCTACCCATCCTCCACCAGGCAGTCGGCTCAAATGGAGTGAGGTCCTTGAATGTTTTGTAGCACTTAGTGAAAGCCTCGGAGCTCTCACCTCTCCACATCTTTGATATATACAGTCATGGAAACAAATAGTATAACCATTGTTTTCTTCAATTTCTTGTTCATTTTAATGCCTGGTACAGCTAAAGGTACATTTGTTTGGACAAATACAAGAAAAATGGCTGATAAGAGTTTAATTTAAGAGCTGATATCTAGACATTTAACATGGTTTTCTTCATAATACCCAAATCAATATCAAGAAAACCATGGAAAATGTCTACATGTAAGGTCTTAAATTAAACTCTTATCAGCCATTTTTCTTGTTATCGTTATATTTGTACCTTTAGTTGTACCAGGCATTAAATGAACAAGAAAACAAGGGTGGTCTAATTAATTTTTTTCCATGACTGTATATATATATAAATATATATCATAGCATAGTATGCTGCAAGTAACGGTAAACTGCAAGGGGCTTAAATCAGTCAGTAAGTGTGTAGGTGAGCCTGGGGTTCAGGGATCCCTTGTGGACTTAGATTTTGTTTCAAGGAGTGTTTTGCACGTTATTATATCATCTGTCTCCTTCACTTGCCTTCCAGGTCAAATTTACATCTTCATGTTATCAGCACAGACCTTTTTCTTTTGTAGATAACGGGCTAAAATAAGACATATATGTATTTATTGGACATCTGTTGCATTTGAGGTGCAGTTATAGGTTATTTTATGAAAAAAAGGCGATCATATTTTTTCTCTTTTGTAAAGTTTCTGTTGCTATACATTGTTCTTATTTATACTCAATTGTGCTATATGACAAATAAACATTTGTTTACTACCAGGACTGGTCTGTGAATGCTTGCTGTGCTCAGTCTAACAACACTGAGAGAATCTTTAGGCTCCGTCTCCTCCTAGTGGCCGAATGCGATGCTGAAGGGGAAATACTTTAATCACTGGTATATTTCATGTGCTAATTACAGTTTTTTACAATTGCTATGACCCGTTGTTCAATACTTTTAATACTGTTTCAAAACTCTTCACACAGTTACCAACATCAGCCTGTGTGAGCGATACAATTAACACAATTCTTCTTCTTTTGACACAAAATACACACATTTTACATGTTTAAAATTAGTTTTAACTCCTTTTACACACAAGCTCAATCAAGACCAAAACAGTAGATGTTAACTGGTGAATTTTCAAATCACTTTCACACAGTTTGTCAAAAGAGAAAACCTCATGTTCAAAACTAATGAATTGAAGATTATATTGATCAGCTTCTGCTCCTTTTTCTTTTTGTCTATTTGACAATACAGTAATGAATGACAGCTGATTTTTCCCTCTTTGCTCTACTGTAAGTCATTTCATTTAATACAGTAAAGTGTTTACTGTAAATAATTTACTATCTTCTTCTTTATGAACATTCTGTAAAGCTGCTCTGACACGGCTTTCTGTACTGAGTGTTGTACAAAAGAAAGGAACAAAATTCATGGCCAACAAATGAAAAATGAAGAACATCATCACAAACATTGTCTCTATGGAGTCTTGGGCTATTTTATCTATTTTTGAATCTTTTTCATGTCTTTTCATGTCTTTGTAAGTTATTTTGTGTCTTTTTGGTCATTTTGTGTCTTTTTGTGTCTTTTTTTGATCATTTTCTCTTCTCATTTTGGTCAATTTGTGTCTTTTTTTGTAATTTTTTAGACATTTTGTGTCTTTTTTTGGTCATTTTGAATCTTTTTTACTTTCAAAACACTATCATGCTCAATACGTAAAGAATTTGAAATGTTGTAAATGTGAACTAAGGTTGCAAATCTACCATATAAGAGGGTTCCATCCAGTTCTATCATTTGATACTAAATCTATTTGAGCTTGTCTCCAGTTTTACTTGGTATATCATCATCAAACTGAAACTGGCCTCATGGAGTTTACAGCCAGAACTTTAGAGGTAAATTTACAGTAGGGCTCCACGCTGCTTTGTTTTCTAGTCTGGATGACGAAGAAGTATTTTTTAGACTTTTAGAATCTATGTGAGACAGTGAAAATCCTTTGGCTCTGTAAGACATGATATCTCTGTAAGACATAACAAGGCAGGAGGTTTTTGTTGAATGTTCTGGAGAAGAAGCCAGGTCAGGATGGCCTTGTTCCGGCAGCAAGATCGTATGCCCAGCTGGCATGACGTGCCGCTTTGTATTGATTAAAACTGGCGAATCAGCGGATCAAGAAGGCGGGACTTCCTGGAGGAAATCGACCAGCATGTTTTAACAAATGTTAGTATTTTAATGTGTTCAGGGAGAGAGACGTGGTTCAGACTTCACCAACTGAAACCCGTCTGTTTGTATCAGGGACATGAGTTTTTGAACCCGGAGAATCTCTGTAAAATGCACATTTTTTGACGTATTGTAATAAAACTATGTTAAACTGAGAAACTTGGACGTCTCCAGCTCTTCATTCCCCATCAACGATCTGAAAAATTGTGAGGTTTTTTCTGTTGGTTTCCTCATGCAATTTTTCTAACAATATATATATATAGATATCAGATATCTCTGTTAGGCTGTGTGTGTGTGTGTGTGTGTGTGTGTGTGTGTGTGGTGTGTGTGTGTGGTGAACAGGTTGGCCTCTGTGTGTGTGTGTGTGGTGAACAGGTTGGCCTCTGTGCGTTTTTGCCTGATAACAGAAAAAAACAGAAAACTGATGACAGAGTCAGGCTTCCAAACTTGGAGTGGGTTAACTCAAACTTCAATGGTGTTTTTTGTCATTTCAACTCTCCTCATACATTTTTACATGTTTTATAAATTTTTATAGCACCTGTGGTCTTCTTGGACACAAAAGGACCGGACACACATGTATGGCACAATAAACTCTCTCTCTCTCACACACACACACACACACACATATTTCTTACTTCTTTTTTTCTGAGGCTCTTTTCTTCTTTATTGGAAAGAGTGGGAGACAGAGAGTGAAAGGGGGGCAGAGGGGGAGACAGAGTGACCTTGTAGTGTGAGTGAAAAAGAGGAAGTAGCAAGTTTTGGCTTCATGTTTATGCAAACACAGATGATTTGAATGTTTGTGTGTGAGAGCAGTGTGAACATGGAAATGACTTTATTTCCTGCTTCTTAAAAGCAACCATCAGGTTTTCATATATATATATATATATATATATATATATATATATATATATATATATATATATATATATATATAAATTGTTAAAATAACTGATTAATTTCTATATTGGTAAATGATTTGATGCTTGATTTCTGCTTCTCTGTTCTCTGTCTCTGTGAGTGACGCAGGTCACTATCAAAGGTCAAACCTTGGGTGTAATATCTCTCTCTATGCATTTATAATAAACCAGCCAATATGATTTTGATACAATGATTATGTTTGTGTGTTAATGTTATAACATATATTTCATTGTCTAGTTGTCCATTGTCATAGTTTCATATTTTTAGACTTTTAGAATCTATGTGAGACAGTGAAAATCCTTTGGCTCTGTAAGACATGATATCTCTGTAAGACATAACAAGGCAGGAGGTTTTTGTTGAATGTTCTGGAGAAGAAGCCAGGTCAGGATGGCCTTGTCCGGGGCAGCAAGATCGTATGCCCAGCTGGCATGACGTGCCGCTTTGTATTGATTAAAACTGGCGAATCAGCGGATCAAGAAGGCGGGACTTCCTGGAGGAAATCGACCAGCATGTTTTGTTAACAAATGTTAGTATTTTAATGGGTTCAGGGAGAGAGTCGTGGTTCAGACTTCACCAACTGAAACACGTCTGTTTGTATCAGGGACATGAGTTTTTGAACCCGGAGAATCTCTGTAAAGTGCACATTTTTTGACGTATTGTAATAAAACTATGTTAAACTGAGAAACTTGGACGTCTCCAGCTCTTCATTTCCCATCAACGATCTGCGCAGAAAAATGGTGAGGTTTTTTCTGTTGGTGACAGATTATCAATTTTCAAGGTTTCCTCATGCAATTTTTCTAAGAAATGGTGACCCCGACGTGATGGGGAGTGGAAGCTGGAGGACGTGAGAAATAAATTATGGTTTTTATATATGCTTGATCTGAAATTTAACCTGTATTTCTCTTTAGAAAAATGATAACAGCCTGAATTCCTGCTGATACAACTGACATCCAGACTTTGTTGACAACAGCCGGGTACCCTAATCAAGGAAGGTGAGCACAAATTTTATTTTATACATTTTATTTGATAAAATGTATTAAATATAAGTCTGTCCTTGATTTTGAGGCAGTTGTTTAAGTAACTTTAATATAAAAGTACTTATTTTGATCATATTAAATATAATCTGTATGTGTATGTAATTCTAAATCAATAGAATTAGTCTGTTTTTAATTGACAGGCACTTCCTTTTAAGTTGTTATTAACTCAACTTGTAAGATAGTTAGATTTAATTAATAATATTGCATGCAATCTGTTGCTTCAATTTTTATTGAGTAGCTATTGTTTTTTGTTTTTTTACAATGTACAGATATATAAAGTGTTCTTAAATTTTGAGTAAAATGATGTTCTTGTTTATGAAAAAACAAATAGACATTACTTAATTTGGTTAAATAAATATAACTTAAAACTTGGATGGAATTAAGTAAATGTTACTTAATATCTTCAGAACTGTTATGTTTTATGGAAAGTAAAATTTACTTGATACTGGCACGTGAGTGTTACTTGATATTGCAGCATTACATTTTACTTAAATCATTTGTGTGCAAAAACTGACAATATATTTTTTAAGTAAATCTTTTGAGTTATTTTTCAGTGTGGAAAGAAAAAGAGAGGCAGGCAGAGAGACAGAGGCTCCGAGCTCACCTGAGGGGTATTCCAGAAAGCGGGTTATGTGAAAACTCTGAGCTTGTTAACCCTGAGATGAGGGAAACTCTGAGGTTATCCGTTCCAGAAAGAGAGGTAACTTAAACTCTGGGTCCGTTACTGCGGTGACGTACTCTGTGAACATAACCTGCTCGCTGCAGGTTTACTATAAAAACCCCAGAGTTTCTACCTGTCTCCTCCCACACGAAGAAAGCGGTTAGATATGGATTGCCCCTTTCTTAGAAATCCGATCGACATCGAGGCCGTTTTGATTAGAAATGTTTTACGTCGCGAAAGAATCTTCCGACCCAGGTTAGACGTTTTATCATTTCCAGAGGATTTTCTTTTCGAACGCTACCGCTTTTCATCAAACAGTATCATTTATCTCAATAACCTTCTCCGCCCATATATCACCAACCTCACACACCGCGGACGAGCACTCACATTAAATAACTTCAATAGATATAAAATATAAATGTGTTTCGATGTGTATAAAGTGTTAATCTACTAAGTGGAGTATTAAGTGAGAGGACGTTGAAAAACAACATTTTGTTAGGGGTTTAAATTACTATTTGAAGTAGCAACTGAATTAATATTTACTTTGTTTAATAGCCTAAGTCAATTTTAAAAAATAAAATAAAAATCTAAGTGAGGTGCAATCATAGCCTAGCAAAATATGTCTTACCTTTTTGAATAATGTTTTTATGTTTCATTTTTAACTGCCTCCAAGTCCTCCTTTCTCCTGTTGGATTGCACCTAAATGAAAATTAGATTTAATTCCTACTTATGATCATAACTATAGGCAATGCTACGATCTTACGGTTAAATGTTACGTCAGTGTTACATTCAAACTTACGCGTTGACTCGGGCAGCAATTTTCTCCCATGCAGTCTCTCTCTCCTTCGCTGCTGCAGCCGTGTTACTTTTTCGGCGAAATATGTGCTCATACTCGCCGTAGGACTGCATGAGTATCTCCAACTCTACCGCGGTGAAATAGGTCGATCTTTGTTTTTTTTCCGTTGTCATGGTGACTCGTGGAATCGGGGCTCCATTGATGATGGCTTTTTATAGTGGTTGTGCACGCGCGTAACCCGAGGCTGACATACTCAGAGATGACTGAACTAACTCAGATCAGCTGTTCTGGAACCGGATACCCAGAGTTTCCCATCTCAGGGTAAGTCATCTCAGAGTTCAGGGATAGACTCAGAGGTTGTTGAACCTGCTTTCTGGAATACCCCCCTGGTCTCCTTCAGGCCTGATTGTTTTGTTTATGGAGACATAACATTTTTCTTTTCAAATGAACAGTTACACTCACTGACCTATTGTGACTTTTATCTTTGGTTTATGTTTTGATTGATTTATTATCCTTTATGAGTTGTGCTTTGGAGGAGTTTTTTCCTGCTCTGTGTGGAAACCTAGTATGATTGTAAATGGAGTGTGCAGAATGTAACTGTAATGTAAACAAATGTTCCCCTGTGAGGCTGCTAGTGTTGTGGTGCTCTGGTTAGAGCATTTGTCTCGGGGGCCTTCATGGTCAAGGGGAGGTGGCCAGTTCTGGTTGCTTCCCCTCGCCATGGTTTCAGTGGGTAAGTACCCGCCACTGGTCACCACATGAAGACTAGGGTTAGATTAGCTAGACAGTAATGGTCAGGTAGTCAGCTAGAGGAGCATTGTTTACTGTCTAGGCCATAGTGTTTGGCTGGTTGTGTATTGATTTTTTGCACACACCCAAGTATGACAAGTGTTGATGAGTTATTTTTAATTTTTATTTTGTTCTTTATTTTTTTATTTCTCCTTTTAGTGGAGCTTGTTGGCTTTCTGCACAAAAGAGCAGCTGTTAAAAATAGCACAACATTCTGGCCTTGACGTTGGTGACAAAATTATAAAAGACAGAGTGAAACTTGTCTTGAAGGCCAGTTAAAAATAAATAAAATAAATAAAAGAGGGGGGATTTATCAGAAGTCCCGTCAGCTGTTTTCACAGTGTAATGTGTTGTCTCTGCATGTTGCAGCAACAGCTTTAACGTTTAAACAGCAGAGAGGGTTGCTTTAGATGCATAGAGAGCATGTTTAAATTTAGTCCATTCATTATATTGCAAAAATATATATATATATATTTATATAGCAAATTTCAGCCGTTTTAAATGCAGTCTATTTTTACCCCATTGGTCAAAGTTATTTTATAATAGATTTTTATAATAGGCTAAAAGCATATTTGACTCACAATCTGCCTGAATTTATATTCTTGCCCAACATTTCTTGCAATTTATTCTCCAATACTGATTCAGTATCAGTGTACTGAGATATTTTGTGCTTTATTTGGTTTCATTTCCACTGAGTGTGCTTCACTATTCTACAGTAAATGTTTTAAAGGACCAGCCACTGTGGGTGAAAGGGGGGGGCCCCTGGATTTACCACAGTTGCCATGTGTCCTTTTGCTGTACATTAACTGCACTGGAAGCCTTCTGTCCACACAGGTCCAGGAGACATGACAGCTCCAGACAGAGAAAAGCTCTGGCAAGGGTACAAGACCCTCCGAGAGTGTGAGGCTGAAGGTCACCAACAGGAAGTGGACAGAACCACGTTGGGCTGGTCCATATCAGGTTAAAAACAGCTGTGAGAATCATACATTCATGAAAAATCATATTCATATAATCAATTGTGTTTGACATTATATACTGCAAAGATTTTTTTTGATAAATGGGCACAGAAAGATAGTTTTGGATACGGCTGTGTTGTTCTGTTTGGCTCTGCTGTCTCTCCTTATAGTGCTCTCTGTTCTGGCACCTGGAGCCGAGGTATGGTGGTAATATTACTATATTAGTACTATATTATATATAGGAATTGACATATTGATGAGACAAGCATAGTGGTGTTGTGTGTATTTCTGTATCTGTTCTGTCTGTGTCTGCCTCATCTCCATGGTAACCAAGGTAAATCCCTTTCCCCATATCAAATGACATTAATCCACTCTGAAATGCTTTGCTGCTCACTGATATTGCTACTGTTCATAATTTTGTTTGAGTTGGCCTCATGAATGTGAGGCCAAAAGAGGGAATTGTTAAAATAATTGATTATTTTCTATATTGGTAAATGATTTGATGCTTGATTTCTGCTTCTCTGTTCTCTGTCTCTGTGAGTGACGCAGGTCACTATCAAAGGTCATTTCTTATTTCTTTTTTTCTGAGGCTCTTTTCTTCTTTATTGGAAAGAGTGGGAGACAGAGAGTGAAAGGGGGGCCGAGGGGGAGACAGAGTGACCTTGTAGTGTGAGTGAAAAAGAGGAAGTAGCAAGTTTTGGCTTCATGTTTATGCAAACACAGATGATTTGAATGTTTGTGTGTGAGAGCAGTGTGAACATGGAAATGACTTTATTTCCTGCTTGTTAAAAGCAACCATCAGGTTTTCATATATATATATATATATATATATATGTTTATAAATTGTTAAAATAATTGATTATTTTCTATATTGGTAAATGATTTGATGCTTGATTTCTGCTTCTCTGTCTCTGTGAGTGACGCAGGTCACTATCAAAGGTCAAACCTTGGGTGTAATATCTCTCTCTATGCATTTATATTAAACCAGCCAATATGATTTTGATACAATGATTATGTTTGTGTGTTAATGTTATAACATATATTTCATTGTCTGTTTCATATTTTTAGACTTTTAGAATCTATGTGAGACAGTGAAAATCCTTTGGCTCTGTAAGACATGATATCTCTGTAAGACATAACAAGGCAGGAGGTTTTTGTTGAATGTTCTGGAGAAGAAGCCAGGTCAGGATGGCCTTGTCCGGGGCAGCAAGATCGTATGCCCAGCTGGCATGACGTGCCGCTTTGTATTGATTAAAACTGGCGAATCAGCGATCAAGAAGGCGGGACTTCCTGGAGGAAATCGACCAGCAAGTTTTCTAAACAAATGTTAGTATTTTACAGTTTTTTGCGATTGAATAAACACAAGTTTGATTGTTTTGTTTTGTTTAGCAAAACCCAACACACGAATAGCACAACCACATACCCAATTAGCAAAACACCTTAACTCCTTTGCAAAATGAACCACTCTTGTAAAAGCTATACACTAACTTATCAAAACCATATTTTTTTACCATATGAAACACATGACTTAACTCTGTTTGCACCAGTTACACTCTGCTGTTGAAAACCTTAAACACTTTCAGCTAATTCTGCTTCTAAGTGCATAGAGTAGTGTGGGTGAAGCACACAGTGAATTTGCAAAACATCGCTCGGATTTGCACAACTGTAAACACAATGTCTGCTCACACTTTTTGCAAAACAATACACACAGTGAACACTTGTATGCATTACTGTAGACACCACACAGGACACAAGACTAATGCTGTTGACAATGTTATTCATTTTTTTACATATACTCAAGCCAACATGGCGAAAAAAAAAAACATTTCCCAGTTTTCATGAACATAACATTTTATCCTGTACAAAAAAAGAACCCCCCCAAAAAAGAAAACACAGCACATAAATTGCTACTGTTGGTCTCTTCTCCTAGCTGGATCTGGCCAGAGAATTTCATCCACATCACAGGCGATATCCTCATTTGCAAGACAGCGGGGAAAGAATCGCCGTGCATGCCGTATCCACCCCTGTATGGCTGTGGCCTCAATCTGGTCACAGGCCTCCTCCATGGCCTGAATGAGGGCTACCCGAGCCAGGGGGTGCAGATCGTAAACCTTCCACCGCCATGCCGAGAAAAATTCTTCAGTTGGGTTAAGAAATGGAGAATATGGTGGCAGGAAAAGGACTGTGAAATGTGGGTGCTGCGTAAACCAGTTCTGAACCAGAGCAGAGCAGTGGAATGAAACATTGTCCCAGGTGACAACGTATTAGATCTGCATGTTATTTATGATTGTGAGGTTGTATACTCTGTCCTAAAATGTAAGGATGTGAGGTGTTTTATACGGACCCATGTTGGCATGGCGGTGGAGGACCCCATTCTGGGTGATTGCCGCGCAAAGGGTGATGTTACCCCCACGTTGCCCCGGGACACTAATAATTGCCCTCTGGCCAATTACATTTCTTCCCCTCCTTCTGACCTTTGAGAGGTTGAACACGCCTCGTCTATGTAGATGAACTCATGCTGAATGGCCTCAGCATCCATTTGTAAAACTCTCTAAAATACAGTGAAATACAAGATTGTGTAGTTCAGCATAGATTTAGTGTACAGTACATTTACATGTAAAAAAAGGTTATGTGTGCAGTATGCAACATCAGAGTGCTAAAATGAACAATACATACCTCCACATACTCATGCCGCAGCTGTTTGACCCTCTCTGAGTTCCTCTCAAAAGGCACTCGGTACATCTGTTTCATTTGTACCTGATGTGCCTTCAGGATACGAGCTATGGTGGACAGAGAGACCTGATTCACATTCTGAAAGATGATTTGGTCTTCAATCATTTTGGCCTGGATTTCACGAAGCCTGATGGCATTATTTGCCAAAACCATATTCACAATCTCCCTCTCCTGCAGTGGTGTGAAAATGGCCGTGGCCCTTCCTCCTCGTTGTACTCGACCCTCAATCCTATGTAGAACAAAATACATGTAACCTACTGTAAAATGTCACAGGAAGGGGTATCAAAAGTGCTGATATGGGGTGCATACAGTAAGAAGCTGTAAACAGGTAATTTTTTTACCTGTTTTCCAGTCTGAATGCCCTTATGACAGATGCCACGGTGAATCTGCTGAGATTTGGCTGGACTCTCCTGGACAAGAGTTGCGCGAATTTCATTGCTTAAAGTTGGACCTCTTCTCCTTTGAGCTTCACCTCCTCCTGCTTGAAGTCTTCCTCTTCCTCTTCCTCTTCCTCTTCCTCTTCCTCTTCCTCGGCCACGGCCTCTGGCACGGCCTCTGCCTCCTCCTTCTCCTCCTTCTCCGATTCCCCCTCTCATCCTCACTCTTCCTCTTCCTCTTCCTTCCATTTTGGTTAAGTTTGGTGAACTCACCTGCTGCATTTTTATAGTGCTTAAACCTGATTGGTGTGTCTACAATTAAGCGATCTTGTGTTTGCACACCTGATGGCAGTGTTCAATCAACTGGCTCATAGGTGTGGTAATTTGACAGTCAGTGCTTTAGAATTGCAAGGAAGTGACATCTTGATATACTTCTGTGTCTAATGCATAGACGTGTGTGTTAGTGTTTCAAATCACTGTGTGTATTGTTTTGCACAAAGTGTGAACGGACTCATTGTGCTTACAGTGGTGCAAATCTGGGGCCAAGTTTTGCTCCTTGAGTGTAAGGTTTTGATAATTGGGCAAAACTTTAGATTTTAGTGTTTATTCAATCGTAAAAAACTGCATTGTATTTTAGAAGTGTGTGTCTGTGTTTAGTTACACTGTGTGATTTTGAGCATGAAGTTAACTGTTTGGTGAATTGTGTGTTTCAGGTGTGATGTGTGTTAACAGTTTAGAAAGAGTTTTTAAGGTTCTGACAAACGAGTCATAGCGGTTGTAAAAAACTGTAATCCTCCCTCTCTCTCTCTCTCTTTCCCGTCCAGGTACCGCCTTTGGCCCACAGGTTGTCATCTGTAGTCTTGTTTTGACCTCATGTAGGAAACAAAGTGATATATTCATGTAAATATACCTGTTGTTTCCCGAATATGCAAAGGATTGCTGCGTGTGAGTGTGACACGATGTTGGTATAACACTGAGCTTTTGTTCATTGTCCGTTAGTTCCAGCAGCAGCAGCCAGTCTGAAGTCTTCCTCTCATGAAGACAGAGAGACAACAAGATGCTGATGATTTCACTGCTCCTCATAGTTGCGCCAGGTAAGTCTTTCTCTTCTTTTAGATTCACACTACATTGATGCATCACAACTCTTCAGTCAGATTTTACATTTTATTTTAATTAACAAAGTATAAAGCTGCCAGGAACCCAAAATACAAACAAAAGACACAGGTTTCTATGGAAATGTACCATTTTTTAAAACCATTTATACACACAAAAACAGCAGAAAAAATATAAATAATAAAACTATCTAACAGTCTATTTGCATGTAAATTAAAAAATAGTAAAAGTTTTCATTGTAGAAAGAAAATTCACATTTTAAAAATGTTCTAGAAACATAAATGTGACACTGTGAAAACTCCTGTGATTTCACTTAACTGGCTTTCTCAGCTTGTCTACATATCAGATATAAATAGTTATACTGTACATAAAATATGTTTATTATCAATAAATAGATGGAGTCCAGAGGGTTAAACACTCATTTTTTGTTGCCGTGCGGAGCCCTCAGGCAAAACACTTTGTTATACAAAGTGGCGTTCAGTCCCAGCGAGGCAAGAATCCTTGGCTTTTTAAAACTTTTTGACCCTTTTATTTTTCTTTTCTATCTCTAACTCGTTTTTGGATTGAGTTTTTATTACTATTTTATTGTTTTACTGTTTTTAGTATTTCATTGTTTATATGTATTACTATATTTGTGTATGATTTTATTCTATTTTAATAACTGCACAGCACTTTGGTCCACTGAGGTTGTTTTTAAATGTGCTCTATAAATAAATAGACTTTGACTTTTTTAACTTTGACTTTAGCTATATTAGACTATTCAGACCCTCTAGAGACTCTTAAGACAAATCTGGAGATTTTTTCTGGTGTTGTTGGAGACTTTTGGAGACTCGTTCTGACTTGTTGAGCAGCAGCAGGACGTGTTAACCCCTCAGCGTCCAGGCTGAAAATGAATCACGCATGCGCCAAGTCGCCGCTGGCTGTCTTACAGTCCGTGTCTGTGACGTCGTAAACTTGTCTACACTGTAATAAATTATTCTGTAGTCATTTCATTTTACTGAATATATTTGATCAAATGTGTTAAACATAAATGCGTGCTTGATTTTGAGGCAGTTGTTTAATACGTTTTAATGTCCTGTATTATTACTGTGTGCACTCATTTCTCCATCCAGAGGCTCATTGTACTGCGGTCAAGTGAGCCGTCATTCGCTTCTCCGTAGTCAAGCCAGCCGTCTCTATATAATGTAGTGCTCCCGTATTGTGATATTTACGGTAAATTCACTGAAACTGCTCCAAGCGAGCTGATATGAAGGATAAACACTTTATTGTCATTCTTTATCACCTTTTTTTTTCAGTATAAAACTGTTACTAGCAGAGAGGAGATGGAATAAATAAATAAATATGGAAATAGGATTACTTGTATGATATTCACAGAACTGTTCAATTTATTTTGTAAAACGCCTTTATATATAGACTGTACAGTAAAATATTACATTATATTAAAATTAATTAAAATTAAACTGTAGTTGACTGTTTCCAGTCACTAATTCCACTGCAGGTTCATTCTACATGACTTCAGTTTTATTCTCACAAACTTACAGGAATTTTCACTGTGGAAATTCATAATAAAATGCATTTGAATATTAACTGTACAGTAAAATATTACATTATATATTTTTTTAAATCATAAAACAAAATTACAGGACTTTTCACTGTGGAAATTCATAATAAAATGCACTTCAACATTTACTGTACATTAAATTATTACATTGTATTTTTAAAAATTCATAAAAATTAAACTATCTGTTTCCAGTCACTAATTTCACTGCAGGTCCATTCTACAGGACTGCAGGTATATCCTCACACATCTACAGGACTTTTCACTGAGGAAATTCATAATAAAATGCATTTGAATATTTACTGTAATGTAAATATTGAAGTGCATTTTATTATGAATTTCCACAGTGAAAAGTGCTGTAATTTTGTGTTAATATACCTTAGGTGCCATAGAATGAACCTGCAGTGAAATTATTGACTGAAACAGACAGTTTCATTTCTATGAATTTTTAATGTAAAATTTTTAATGTACACTAAATATTGAAGTGCATTTTTTTATGAATTTTTACAGTGAAAATTCCTGTAAATGTGTGAGGATATACCTGCAGTCCTGTAGAATGAACCTGCAGTGAAATTAGTGACTGGAAACGGATAGTTTAATTTTTATGAATTTTTAAAAATACAATGTAATAATTTAATGTACAGTAAATGTTCAAATGCATTTTATTATGAATTTCCACAGTGAAAAGTCCTGTAATTTTGTGTTAATATACCTTAGGTGCCATAGAATGAATCTGCAGTGAAATTAGTGACTGGAAACAGACAGTTTAATTTTTATGAATTTTTAAAAATATAATGTAATATTTTGCTGTTCATGTAACGTTAATACTTCATCTCCTCTCTGCTGGTCAGAGTTTTATACTGAAAAAAAGGTGATAAAGAATGACAATAAAGTGTTTATCCTTCATATCAGCTCGCTTGGAGCGGTTTCAGTGAATTTACCGTAAATATCACAATACGGGCGCACTACATTATATAGAGACGGCTGGCTTGACTACGGAGAAGCGAATGACGGCTCACTTGACCGCAGTCTCATTGTCCACTCCCCTCAGAATAACTCTTTTTAAACTCGTCCTCAAAGGGAGCTCACTAGTTTCACCTTATTATTAGAGCTTTCCAGAGACGCCGGCTGATTTATGAGGCCACAATATTTTAAATTCTAATGAAATAGTTTTGATGAACACGTTGTGATTGACTACAGCGTTGACATTTTACAGCCGTCTTCCCTTCAAATCAATATCAGCATGGTGACAGAGAAACATGTCTATCTGTCTGTCAGAGAGGAAGAAAAAAACTGCTGCTGCCACTGAAACAGACAACATAAAGTTCATCTTTATGGATTCAATTAATGCGGAATTTATCCTGTTGTGGATTCATGCAACAGATATTAATAGCAAGAGTTCATCCTCTTTATTTATGACGAGTTCCATAAACTGTAAAAAAAAAGATAAACAATAGCTACTCAATAAAATTGAGGCAACAGATTGCACGCAATATTATTAAGTTAATAACAACTTAACAGGAAGTGCCTGTCAATTAAAAACGGACTAATTCTATTGTGTTGGATTCATTCAAAATTCTCTTGATTTAGAATTACAGACACATAAAGATTATATTTAATGTGGTCAAAATAAGTAGATTCCATCTCAAACATTTTTATATTAAAGTTACTTAATATTGTTGTATACTGCATTAATAGTGTGTGGTTGTCATAAAATCTCACGGCACACCAACCACTGTTATATATTGTTGTATTAAATATTATTGTATTATATTATATATGATTATATGATATGATAGCAGGTATAATGTGTCATCAAACAGAAATAGTCTAAATTGTCCTTGTGTGCAGTACTTGAGTAAATGTACTTTGTTACATTCCAGATTTGACTACAAACACAACGACGCGTCTGGATCCATTAAACTGTAAAGTTACAAAGTGAAGATGTATCAAAAGTGATTTATAGCATGAATGTGATCAGTGTGCATGTGTGTCTCTACAGGCCTGTGTGCTGGACGTCAGTACCATGCCATTAATGAACAGAAGAACTTTACTGAAGCACAAAGTTACTGCAGAGAGAAATACACAGACCTGGCCACTGTAGACAGCATGGAGGAAGCTGAGATCCTGAAGAAAACGGCAGAAACAGCAGGAGTTTCCTCTGTGAGTTCACTTTCAACATGTTTCTGACATCATGTCAGTGACACGTGGGTTTAAAGTTTTACAGTCTGAGACGTGAAACTTCACACAAACTTTTTAATCTTTTTGTTTTTTTACTCTGAAGGAGGACGAAGGATTTAGTTCCCTATTGAACGTGTATTATAAGAGATCTCTTAATGTCCAGTATAAACAGCAGCAATTATTACAGGAAGCAGAACCTGTTTCACTCTTCATATGGACACATGAATATTATTATTAATGCAAATATGTGTTTCAGATCGCCTGGATCGGACTGTCCATCAGCTGGAGGTGGTCACTGTCAGACACAAGCTTCTACGGACCAGGAGAGGAGGAGTTCAGAGGGTGGGCTGATGGAGAACCAAACAATGCAGGAGGTGCTGAATACTGCACAGTGATGCTGTCTGATGGACGATGGTTCGATCTCAGCTGCACATACAGCATACATGCGGTGTGCTGTGATGTGACAGGTGAGAATATTGATGAGTGAAGGTAAAACAGAGCAGGTGAGCTTGTTGACCTCTCCCCTTCTCTGCTGCTCTTTGCCTCTCTGTCTCCAGTTACATGAAGCTCATTTAAAGCAGATGAGTCCTGCCTTCATTTCTCTGTTTCTATAAAGAGCTCCATCATTAACAGCTTTATCCCACGTCACTGTCTCAGTCAACAGGGCTGCAAGAGAAGGAGTTGATATGCACACAGCTCCACGGTGACTTCAGCTTCATGCTCACATTCATTAAGAAACATCAGACTGCTGAGAAAAACATTCAGACGCAGAAAAACTCAGATATAAAGTTTGCATCAGTGTTGTGTGTTATGTTGCCTCTGCACAGCATTTCTCTCTGCTCTATGTTCAGGGCTGGATGTGACTTTTGTCCTCATTAACGTTAAAATGACCTGGACCATGGCCCAGAGCTACTGCAGAGAACACCACACAGACCTGGCCAGTGTGAGGAACCAGGCAGAGAACCAGAAGGTCCAGGAGCTGATTCCAGCAGGAACATCAGTCTGGATCGGCCTTTTCAGAGACTCCTGGAAGTGGTCCGATGGAAGCAGCTCCTCGTTCAGATACTGGCTGCCAGGTCAACCTAATGGTCCAAATGAGGATTGTGCAGCAGCAGATTTCAGCTCCTCTGGAGGATGGGGGGACAATAACTGTGACCAGAAGTTTCCATTCATCTGCTCCGGTCCAGGTGAGAGGTAACCACTGATTCAAACAGTATTTATATCAGATTTAGGTTTATTTTAGCATGAAATGAGACAATAAAACACATTTCTGGACAATAAATGTGAACTCTCAGGATGTTGGTGTTAATGTGCAGTGACCAACTGCAGATCATCAGTTTGTGTTGACTTCAATGTGAGAATATGAACAGATAGAGGAAGTAACTGCTTCTACCTGACTGATAAAGCCCTGAACGCCCCCTGGTGGCGGCCTGCAGTATAGCTCTAAACTGACCACAGGCAGGACTAAACTAACTGAGGACACTTTCTATCAACAGGATGCTGATTATTATCAGAGCAGAAATCTCTCAACTCATCATGTTTGATCGTCTCTTTCTAGACGTCCCAACAAGTTCAAAGCAAGTGTTCAGACTGAGGGTGAGCAGCTCTGTGGACCCCAACGACCCTGCTGTGATGGAGGCAATGCTGAAGCAGGTAAATCTGCTTTTTACTCACATTTGATGCAAAAACCCAGCAAACAAATCAGTGTTTATTAGCATCCAGATGAAACTTTATTGACCCTCAGAGAGTGAATTCACATTAAAGCAGTAAAAGAAACAGATAAAGAGACATTTAGAATCATAAACTTTAATAAGAATAAACTTCTATCACCAAGAAAATGTCCAAATACAATGGAGCAATGTGAGAAAAGCCCGAGAGTTTACAGGAGAAGAAACAGGGAAAGTCAGCAACTATCATGTGAGGAAACAAAGAAGTTTCCAGAGGATGAAATGTAAAGAAGAAAGCAGAATGTAATCTCTCTGAGTGACTAATAATGTTTGTCAGATCAAACAGAAGCTGAGGGACCAGGGGGTGAATGACGACGTCAAACTGAGCTTTAGGAAGCAGGCAGATGGAAAAGCCTTCCACAAGGAGGAGAAGAAGAAGAAGAGCAGGAAGGACGAGTTCTAATTTACATTTGCTGTTAATCTGACAAAAGTCTCTTTCTTTCCTCAGAGTCTTTGTGTGATGTGTGACAATAATCAGCTGATTCATCCACTCGCTGCATTTTATCATCAAATAGCATCATTTTAGTCATTTGACACGTTTTTATCATCAAATAGCATCATTTTAGTCATTTGACATGTTTTTATCGTCAAATAAAATCATTTTAGTCATTTGACAAGTTTTTATAATCAAATAAAATCATTTTAGTCATTTTACAAGTTTTTATCATCAAATAAAATCATTTTAGTCATTTGACAAGTTTTTATAATCAAATAAAATAATTTTAGTCATTTGAAAAGTTTTTATAATCAAATAAAATCATTTTAGTCATTTGACAAGTTTTTATAATCAAAAATAAAATCATTTTAGTCATTTGACAAGTTTTTATAATCAAATAAAAATCATTTTAGTCATTTTACAAGTTTTTATAATCAAATATAATCATTTTAGTCATTTGACAAGTTTTTATAGTCAAATAAAATCATTTTAGTCATTTGACAAGTTTTTATAATCAAATAAAATCATTTTAGTCAATTTACAAGTTTTTATAATCAAATAAAATCATTTTAGTCAATTTACAAGTTTTTATAATCAAATAAAATCATTTTAGTCATTTTACAAGTTTTTATAATCAAATAAAATCATTTTAGTCATTTTACAAGTTTTTTATAGTCAAATAAAATCATTTTAGTCATTTTACAAGTTTTTATAATCAAATAAAATAATTTTAGTCATTTTACAAGTTTTTTATAGTCAAATAAAATCATTTTAGTCATTTTACAAGTTTTTATAATCAAATAAAATCATTTTAGTCATTTTACAAGTTTTTTATAGTCAAATAAAATCATTTTAGTCATTTTCCAAGTTTTTATAATCAAAAATATTCATTTTAGTCATTTGAAAAGTTTTTATAATCAAATAAAATCATTTTAGTCATTTTACAAGTTTTTATAATCAAATAAAATAATTTTAGTCATTTGAAAAGTTTTTATAATCAAATAAAATCATTTTAGTCATTTTACAAGTTTTTATAATCAAATAAAATCATTTTAGTCATTTGACAAGTTCTTAGAATCAAATAAAATCATTTTAGTCATTTTACAAGTTTTTATAATCAAATAAAATAATTTTAGTCATTTGACAAGTTTTTATCGTCAAATAAAATCATTTTAGTCATTTGACAAGTTTTTATAATCAAATAAAATCATTTTAGTCATTTGACAAGTTTTTATAGTCAAATAAAATCATTTTAGTCATTTGACAAGTTTTTATAGTCAAATAAAATCATTTTAGTCATTTTACAAGTTTTTATAGTCAAATAAAGTCATTTTAGTCATTTTACGAGTTTTTATAGTCAAATAAAATAATTTTAGTCATTTTACAAGTTTTTATAGTCAAATAAAATAATTTTAGTCATTTTACAAGTTTTTATAATCAAAAATAATCATTTCAGTCATTTGAAAAGTTTTTATAATCAAATAAAATCATTTTAGTCATTTGACAAGTTTTTATAATCAAATAAAATCAGTCAATTTACAAGTTTTTATAATCAAATATAATAATTTTAGTCATTTTACAAGTTTTTATCATCAAATATAATCATTTTAGTCATTTTACAAGCTCAAATGTCAAATATCTGCTGGTTCCAGCTTCTCCAGTTTAGAGATTTAATGCTTTTATTGGTCGTAAACTAATATTTACTGATATTTAAACATTTTATAGGTTAGAAACAGTTTTTTACAACGTTATGACCTGTTGTTCGATACTTTTAACGCTTTTTCAAAACTCTTCACACAGTTACCAACATCAGCCTGTGGACGATACAATTAACACAATTCTTCATCTTTTGACACAAAATACACACATTTTACACGTTTAAAAGGAGTTTTAACTCCTTTTACACACAAGCTCAATCAAAACCAAAACAGTTGATGTTAACTGGTGAATTATAAATCACTTTCACACAGTTTGTCAAAAGAGAAAACCTCATGTTCTAAACTAATGGATTGAAGATTACATTGATCAGCTTCTGCTCCTTTTTCTTTTTGTCTATTTGACAATACAGTAATGAATGACAGCTGATTTTTCCCTCTTTACTCTACTGTAAGTCATTTTCATTTAATACAGTAAAGTGTTTACTATAATTAACTGTTTGGTGAATTGTGTGTTTCAGGTGTGATGTGTGTTAACAGTTTAGAAAAAGTTTTGAAGGTTCTGACAAACGAGTCATAGCGGTTGTAATAAAAACTGTAATATAAATGAGATCTGATGGAATCAACTCCAGTCAAAATCCACCTTTAAACTTTAATGTTGTGTGGAATCATGAGTAAAAACATCTTTCTTCATTTGAGTTAATATATCGCATCAAAACATGCCAAACACTTCTGGCTTTTCAATTATGAATATTTAATGTTTTCTTTGTCATTATGGTCATAAACTTATATTTACTCATATTTAAACATGTTGGTTTATTATAACAAGACATTTGAATTCATGTGTGTGTGTGTGTGTGTGTGCTGTGGGGATTTATAACATTAATAACAGAGATTTTTCACTATTTTCTGACATTTCATCGATAAGATTAATAAGATTAGATTACACATATTCATAAACTGTCAACAATGAATGAATGAATTAAATAAAACCAGGCTTTTACATTTTTGATTAAAAATTAGTTTATAATTGCATAAAAAATATCAAAGTAAATCAAAGTAATGTTGTGAAAAATGTATGATGAAATAACATAATAATGTATGCAATCAATTTAATAAAGTTCTTTAATTATTTCACAAATTGTCCGTTTATTTATATTTGTCACAGTTTACTTGTGTGATGATTTATTTGGTGTTTTCTTCTTCATGGAGATAAAAGAGAAGACTTTCCATAATCCTGCTGCTTTTTAACAATAAATGGCCTCTGTGATCTAGAATCTTTGATCAAGTTTCATCATCTCTGAGCTTTATTTTTTAGGCTTTATTAAGCCTGTTTGTGGGCATTATTGTATTAAATAGTTTAGTTTTTCAACCCAGATTTCATGATTTTTGGGCTCAATGTGTTAATAAAGTAGGTCAAAGTGAAAGAATAATTGTCGGATCATAAAGGTGAAGTTGTGATGATAAAACGGTGAGTAAACATTTTATATGGTTTATAAATAAATAAAAGAGAAGATGTTGTAACACTAAGATTCATGAGCAGAAAATATTTTTTTGAAATGATTCAAGTAAAATCCAAATTAAAAAGAGAAGTCTTAAGTTTTCTCTTAAAAATCTGAAGTGTCTCTGATGGCCTCAGGTCTTCAAGGAAAACGCCTCAGCGAGGGTTTTTAATTCTAACTTTTGGTTTTATTAAAAGGCCAGAAGACCTGAGGGTCCTCCAGGAGACCTGAGGGTCCTCCAGGAGACCCGGGGGTCCCCCGGAAGACCTGAGGGTCCTCCAGAAGACCCGAGGGTCCTCCAGAAGACCTGAGGGTCCTCCAGAAGACCTGAGGGTCCTCCAGGAGACCCGAGGGGCCTCCAGAAGACCCGGGGGTCCTCCAGAAGACCTGAGGGTCCTCCAGAAGACCTGAGGGTCCTCCAGGAGACCTGAAAAAATAACATAATAACAAAAAAAATAACATAATAAAAATAACATGAAACTATAGGGGGAAACGCGAAGTACGCGTTTCCCCCTATAGTTTCATGTTATTATCTATACATTATTATAATCATGACATAAATACTTTACATATGTTGTCATTTACTTTAATTAATGAATCAATTAACCCTCCTGTTATGTTCGTTTCTCAGGAACAGCAATAATGTTCATGGGTGAATTTGAACCGTTGAACCATGTTTTATTTACCAAAAGTGTCAGAAACTAAAAATCCTAATAAACATTGTTTATATTTCATTTATAACTCCATTACTAACCATTCCAATCAATATTTACCTCCCACAGATCATGTTCAATGAGGATAATTCACTTTTACATGGCATTGATTTTTTAAAATATATTTTTTTATTTTACATTTTTTTTACTTTTCTTTTTTCCGACTTTTTATGATCATATACTTTTGAATATATATATATATATATATATATATATATATATATGTATATGTATATATATATATATGTATATATGTATATATATATATATATATATATGTATATATATATGTATATATATATACATATATATATATATATATATATGTATGTGTGTGTGTGTAAGATATCCCTTCTGATTGGCAGAATAAAATGATGAAATACAAAAACAGTGTATTGCTTTAATCAATTTAAAGACATTAAAAAGATATCTGTAAATAAAATAATAAAGAATTATTCCGCCACTAGAGGGCGACATATATATATATATATACTATAGGTTGACACTAACTTCCCATCACAAGTTTGATATTTCTTTCACATATTTTTTTTTATCTGGTTAATTCAGGGGCCTTGGGAACCGACTGTCCTTCAAACCATCGTTCTATCTCACCACCACATTAAATAACACGTCACCACAAACATGCTAGCAGCTATAATGAGCCCCAATGAATGAGGAGTTCATCAAATGTCCATAAATGTCATTATTTCTCAGTAATCAGGGATTTAAAGTGGTCAGTGGTCGAGAGAATTAGTAGAATGTAACTAAGTACATTTACTCAAGTACTGTACTTAAGTAATAGTTACTTGATAATTTCCATTAAATGTAACTTTATACTTCATTTTGAGGCACATATTGTACTTCTTACTCAGTTACATTTAGCTTTTCAGATCACGATTTAACATAAAAAAACATAGTACATTTAAAGTGATGAGACACTTTTATTTATTAATTAAACCGCATAACAGTATATTAAGTAGTTAATATGAGCTGAAATTGCTGCTTACATAAATGCATCTCTATTAATAATAATAATCCAATATTGTATTTGATTATATGTGAAAACCTGAGTGAGTCCATTCTGCATAACGAGTACTTTTACTTTCGATACTTTAAGTACATTTGGATGCTGATACTGTTGTACTTTTACTGCAGTAAGTTTTGAATGCAGGACTTTTACTTGTCGTGGAGTAATTTCACATATCCACATATGTGACTTTATACTTCTACTTCACTACATTTTAGGGGCAAATATTGTATATTTTACTTCACTACATATAGCTGCCAGCTTCAGTCACAAGTTACTTTACAGGTTTAAGATTTAACATGAAAAAATATGATCAATTTAAAATGATTGCACGTTTATAAATTAAACCAGATAACATTTATTAAGCAGTTAAAATGTACCTGACCCTGACAACAAGTAGAATGCTGCTTGCAGAAATACATGAAAAAAAAAATAATCCAATAATATATTTGGAATATTTAAAGCATAAGGAATACTTACTTTTGATACTTTAAGTACATTTTGATGCTGGTACTTTTGTACTTTTACTTCAGTAAGTTGTGAATGCAGGACTTTTACTTGTGGTGGAGTCATTCTGCAGCGTGGTTTTGGTATTTTTACTTCAGTAATGGATCTGAATACTTTTTCCGTCACTGGATTATTCTCTGCAGCACCTGCTGAGGTTAACTTCGTTCTAGCTTGTGCTAAATGAATGCAGAACACACTAACTGGTTTAAATACTGCTAGGCTACACGAGGAAACTTATCATGTTAGCTTGTAATTCCCCGGGCACATATATATCAATTATTATCCACAAATACACTTTCTATATGTCAAAGGTCCACAGAGAAACTACAGACTTCTATAAATAGCAGCGACAGACAGGCAGCACGACTCTGACAGCTAACATTCCTCATAAACACTGAATATGAATGTCAAATACACTTACTGTCGGACAAAGGTCAGCCCAAATGTTAACGCTTTCATTCTCTGGAAGTTAACGGCGGAGTAATGTCGCATTGACGGTGAGGAATTTTAAAAACCTGAAGAGGACTTCAGGACGGAGCTCCCGTCTTCACAGGACAGAAAGCTGCACCTCCCCGCTCACATGGCTGGGACCACTCTCTCACAACTTACAGTAACAACAAACAAACAAAAAGATACAACTATCAATCAATCAATCAATCAATCAATCAATCAATCAATCAATCAGACTTTATTTGTATAGCACTTTTCATACAAGAGAAAGTGCTTCACATAAAAAGGGGGGAAAACAAATAAAATAAATAATAGTAATAACTAGAAAATTTCCTCTGGGGGAAATTTTGAAAGGGCCACGGGGGCTACTGCCGGTGTGTGTACACTATGATGAGATTCTTCAGAGATTTCAAACAATTAATACTAGTAATGTTATAATACTATATAATATACAAGGAGCACACCTACAACAAGCATTCCTCTTCAAGTATTTATTTATACAGCAACCTATGACCTTTAACCTCAAAATGTGTGTGTGTGAAACATTTGTATCTGGAGGAGTGTGCGCGCTTACGCGCGCGCGCGTGCGTGTGTGTGTGTGTGTGTGTGTCTTTAACTGTTATTACATTAAATGACCAGTGTGTGTGTGTGTGTGTGTGTGTGTGTGTGTGTGTGTGTGTGTGTGTGTGTGTGTGTGTGTGTGTGTGTGTCTTTAACTGTTATTACATTAAATGACCAGTGTGTGTGTGTGTGTGTGTGTGTGTGTGTGCGTGTGTGTGTGCGTGTATCTGTAACTGTAATCACATCAAAGCATCAAAGCATTGGGGTCGACCAATCAGAGCATCAAAGCGTGGGGTCGACCAATCAGAGCAGAGCAATCAACGGAATTAACAGCTGTGGAATCTTCTGGCAGAGTGAAAGCAGCCAGAGGTGGGCAGAGTGAAATTTCTGGCCTCGAACAGAAAGCATTTTTGGCGAAACCATAATACCTATCATTGATCCGACTTCACTTTGAGCGTCCTGAGTTCTTCCTGAACCTCTACATATGTTTTTTTTTAAGAAAAATGAAAAAATAGCTTTGTTAGAGCGATCTAAAAAAACAGTTAAATCTCACTTTTTCCGAAATCTTCCTGCGTTTTTAATATGGGACCCAATGAGGCTGTTGGTGGTTTTGGTGGCGCATCTTTGCGTCGTACGCCCAAATTATAACTCTGACAGCTATACCAGAGGATTGTGAGTGAGAAGACAAATTTTTCTACATTTCTATGTATAAATTATTTCTGTAGAGTGAAATTTGCGGCCTGGAGCGCAGTTTTCAAATTTATTTTTTGACAGTTTTACCTCTCCCTCTACACTCTGAGCGATGACATCACACACTCTGACACGAACATTCCGTGCAATACACACCCATTATAATCTCAGAATTTCTCCAAAAATGATCATGGTCATTGAACAGGGATTGATAAAAAACTATATGACCTATCGAAACGCAAAGTAATACACCAATACACAAGACTTGTGTCTACTGTTTAAAGTTTAAATGGAGTCTCTAGGTGAAATTATGCCGGAGAAGTAGTCGTCTGAAAATCTTCAATTAATGTTCTTTTTTGCTCATTTTCTTTCGGCCGTCCCATTCATTTCAATGCAAAATTTTGGGCAGTTTTTCGCGACTTACGTCGCGAAAAAATTCATATTCCGTAGAGAAAAGTAATAGCACACCGATCCCGATCAAACCACACGTTTTGATATATAATTTGTCCTAGTTTGTACTAGTAGCGGGACGAAATTGCTTCCGGAAGAGGAAGAAGAAGAAATCCACAGTATAACAGTAGTGCAGCACTGGTCCCTGCAGATATTGCTGGATGGGACCAGTGCTGGGGAGATTGCCCCGAGGCCCTAATAATAAACATTTCCATCCACAATCACTCAGATTCTTTCTCCACTTCCCTGTCCTTTCACCTCACTAAATTATTTTTCCTTTCTTTAATTATGTTTTTTTTTTATTGACATTGAACATCAAACACAATTCCATTAATGAGTTTTAAATATTGTATGAAAAACATGCCCAATGATTAAGATTTTTGACAGAGAAAAATGAAAACCAAAAAAAAAATCAGAAAAACTATTGAGTAACCATATTTACATTGATTTGCAAAAAATAAAGTTTCGGGGTGTATACAGTAGTTAACTCAGTTTTCCCAGTATGACACAAATATTTCCAAACCTGCATTTAAAGTTCAGCTCTCCTGCAATTACCATGTCCTCCCTTTTACCTGCTACCAGCAAAATATTTAATGCATTTTTGTCTCTCTCCAGCCATTCTTGAGATATGAGTAAAAAAAATATGGTCTTACAGTTCTGACTTACTTGACTTAAATCCTTTGCTCCTCTTGGATGCATAGGCCGCTAACCATTATCCCTCATTTCTCTCTGTTTACGATGTTTCACTGAGCCCACTCTGCCATTTCTGCCTTTCTCACACTTCTTCTCCAGCTGTTCTTTGGGCGACCTCTTTTCCTTTTCCCTTGTTGGTTCCATGTCAGGGCTTGTCGGGTGATGTTTGTGGCTTTCTGAGTGTAGAACTTTCCAGCAGGTGTCTCACTTTTTGGTTTTGGTTTCATTTACTTCCTAGTCAGGACTGGTACTGGTTGCCGGTGAGTAGCTGCAGACTAGCATGTTTGATGTTTAAATATCATATGAATGAGTGTATAATTTCATTCATTAATTCTGGGTTTTGTGTTTATGTTTGCATTACAGGTTTACAACCTACTCAACGTCACTGTTTACTTTTCTAATTAACGTCGCCACTAATAAGCTAACTAGCGGTAGGCTAATTAGCTTATTAGCTAACTAGCGGGCGCAGTAATGTGCTGCCCACTGCTCCTTGCATGGTGTGTTCACTTGTGTGTAAAAAAGGATGGGTTAAATGCAGAGGTTGAATTTCCCCATTGTGGGATTAATAAAGTAATCTTCTTCTTCTTCTCTTCTATCATAGTGTAACAACTACCCAGGGTGTGGATGCTTATTGTGTATGTTGAGAAAATAAAAATCATAAAAGTGACTGGAGTTGTATCCGCCGTACCTGTCCCGATAACCCTTCCAGAGGGGAGTTTATTAAACTATAGAAGATAGATTAGTAAAAATCTGGACACTGAGGCTGCGGCCAATCCAACTCCACTTTCTCTTCTGGATTTGTATGTTTATAGGGTCTTGGTTTGTTCTTTTCCATAGGTCCAGACTGTTGATTTTGTCTCTCCACCAGATGTTTAGTATCCTTCTGAGGCAGGTGTTGATGGATGTTCTCCATGTCTCTGATCCATACAGCATCACTTGTTTCACGTTGGAATAGAAGATGATCTTGGTGTTGGTGGAGATGTTTTTGGAGCTGCAGATCTTTCTGAGCATGTTAAATACTCCTCTAGCCTTGTTAATCCTGCTGCTGATGTGGGCATCTGTCCCTCCAGTGGTATCAAACACAAACACACTGCCTAGATAGGTGACAGCTTCTACCTCCTCTAGGGCAGCTATTCTCAACCTTGGGGTCGGGATCCCAATTGGGGTCGCGAGATGATTTCTGGGGGTCGCCAAATCATTTTGGAAGTCAGCTCTGTCTCCACTGTGTTAAAGTGTTCATGTGTTTTAGTCTTTTGGGTCATTTAATGTCTTTTTTGGGTCATTTTGTTTCTTTTTTGGGTCATTTTGTGTCTTTTTTTGGTCATTTTGTTTCTTTTTTGTGTCTTTTTTGGGTAATTTTGTGTCTTTTTTGGTCATTTTGAGTCTTTTTTGATCATTTTGTTTCCTTTTTTTGATCATTTTGTTTCCTTTTTTTGGTCATTTTGTTTCTTTTTTGGGTGATCTGAACTGTGCGTGTGAGATTGTGTTCAGTGAGCGGGGGTAGCGGACAACATGCATGTTAAATTGGGGGTCACGACTCAAAAAGGTTGAGAACTACTGCTCTAGGGCAGTGCTGTTCAACAAGATGGGGTTTCTGGTTTTGGAGTTTTTGTTATATTGGGACTGAGACCAACTTTTATTCCAGTTTGTGAGAGTCTGTCTGTCTTCTCTTGCATTTGTATCTGTGTTTATGATCTTTTTGGGGATTTCATATCTATATCTATGATGCATACCTCTCATTAATAACAGGCAATAGAAGGATTTATCGCCATCCTTTCCAACACATCTGAGCCATTTCCTCCCTCATATTTCCTGCTATTATTATCACATATGTTCAGACAATATTTAAGTACTTTTCTTTGCAGTTTATTTCAGAACAACCAGCATTCATGTGTTCAAATGTATTTATGGCACAAAAAGGAATATATGTTTTGGTATTTCACAGTTGCACTACATCAATACTCCACCTAAGAAAGGAATATTCAAGGCCAAGTAAGAGAACCAAGAGCCACTTTGTTGTGCTTTCATAAACTCAGACACCCTCACTGATCCTCTCTGGAAATGCTCACGGTTCTGCTTCATGTTTAAGAAAAATAGAAACGTCTGTACACTGTAATGGAAACACCAGACTGATTGTGCGTTAAAATGTCTGGGAATGTGTAATTTACAATTACATGGTTATTTCTGAAGCTATAGTTTGTGACTTTTTACTGGAATATGGTGCTTTAGTTTCCCACTTTGTTTAGAAAGTGACCACAGGTTGAAGAAACACTTCTTTTACACCATGCCAACAACACTTAAAAACAGCATAAAGCCTTATACAATCATAAAACTGTCTGAATTGTGGCTTGCTGGTCATTAAACCATCACCTGAAAGCAGTGAACTAGCTGCAAACACCACAGGAATCATCTGAAGAAATAAACTCTCCATGACAGAAAGCCTTAATGATCCCGAACGGCAAATACAGTGGCAATTATTCCCCAGCAAAAACATGTCATACATAAATGACAGAACTCATACAAAGACAGGCACATTTCAAAATATACACAATAGTCTTAGTCATCACAAGAGTCTGACAGAGTTCAGAACACAATCCATCAACACTGTCATTTACCGCTGACAGTCCTTCCAATAAATGCTTTGACAGAATCTGAGACCACGCTGCATCATGACAACGAGTCTGTGCTGCAGATAAATACTCGGAGGAGTGAAGAAGAAGTTCTTCTGACCTGTCAGAGACCAGGAGACTATAAAGACTCCTCCTCAGACTCACTGTCCGTGTTGGGCTTCGTCAGGAGCTCCAGCTCCTCGCCGTCCTGCCGCACAAAACACACAGCAGAGGAATCAGAATGAGTGCAGAAGTGGGGAAAAATCTGCAAACACAAAGTGATTTCTAAGATAAACATCTTAGGATCATCACAAAACATCAAATGTTTTAACCCTCTGAACCAGTTGGTTTGAAAGGCATGTTTTCATTTCTTTTCAAACACCAAATTTACATCAATTATCATAATCGTCTAGTCACTATAGCATTGTTGCCATCATATCATCAGTATAATTACCTTCATCTTGTCAACCATCTTACCTACTGATCTGCTTTTTTAACTTCTTAAGTGTCCTTGTTCTATTCTGTGTTTTTTTCTATTGTTGTTTTTATTTACGCTACCTCAGTATTTTTTTTATTCTATTGTATTTTATTTTTATTGTACTTAAATACCGGACTGCTGTGACAACCGAATTTCCCTTCGGGGATGAATAAAGTAATCTATCTATCTATCTATCTATCTATCTATCTATCTATCTATCTATCCATCTATATCTATATCTATATCTATATCTATCTATCTATATCTATTTCTCTATATCTATATCTATCTATATCTATCTATCTATCTATCTATCTAACCAGAAACTGTTAAAAAAGATGTAATTGTCAGATTTTCACACTCCGTCTCATTAAAAATATTACGCTAAAAATAAACCTTTCACACTAATCAGAGCCTGTAAAAAACATTAGATTCTGCGCTCCTTAAAGCATCTGGGAAGCTGTGAATGACTTCAGCTGAACATGACAAAACAATCTGTGAAATTTGGGCTGAACTACAGGCTGTTTACACAGAGCAGAGGGGAGAGGACAAGAAAGAAAATATAAATAGTTCAATATGTACAGATTGTGAGGCTACACTTGTGGACAATTGGGAAAATGTTGTATGTATACATTCCTTTTTTGTAAATAAATCAATGAAATATAAGTTGTGTTTCTTCTTTTTCCATGCTTTATAACTGTTATTCTGCAAAAAAAAGACATGTTTGAGTTCTCCCTACTTGGGGGAAGGACTTATATAATGCAGTAAAATATAAAGCGACAATGAATGACAGGAGCAGAAAAAGGTTGGGCTCTGGTTTATGAAAGTACATCAGAGTCCTGTTAAGTCCAGGACAGTGTCCTCATGTGGAACACATAGATATCTGCTGTGTTTAATAGCTTCTTCCTTTAAAATCCAATAGGCTACAATGACCTAATGAAGTTAGCTGAGGTAATGCAGCAGCACGACTCTGAATGCTGTTTACATAGCAGGAAATCAGGTTTCCTCCTGCAGAAGAAATCACATTATAGAGACATGAGAGGCAGCTTCCTCCAGAGCAGCTGTTCTCAACCTTGGGGTCGGGACCCCAACTGGGGTCGCGAGATGATTTCTGGGGGTCGCCAAATCATTTTGTGTCATTTTTTGTAATTTTGTGTGTTTTTTTTGTAATTTTGTGTGTTTTTTTTGTCATTTTGCGTCTTTTTTTTGCCATTTTGTGTCTTTTTTTGGTCATTTTGTGTCTTTTTTTTTGCCATTTTGTGTCTTTTTTTTGTCATTTTGTGTCTTTTTTTTGTCATTTTGCGTCTTTTTTTGTCATTTTGTGTCTTTTTTTTTGTCATTTTGTGTCATTTTTTAAGTCATTTTGCGTCTTTTTTTTGCCATTTTGTGTCTTTTTTTGGTCATTTTGTGTCTTTTTTTTGCCATTTTGTGTCTTTTTTTTGTCATTTTGAGTCTTTTTTTTGTCATTTTGCGTCTTTTTTTGTCATTTTGTGTCTTTTTTTTTGGTCATTTTGTGTCATTTTTTTGGTCATTTTGTGTCATTTTTTAAGTCATTTTGCGTCTTTTTTTTTTGGTCATTTCTTTTCTTTTTTGTGTCATTTTGTGTCTATTTTTGGCCATTTAGTGTCTTTTTTGGTAATTTTGTGTCTTTTTTGGGTGATCTGAACTGTGCGTGTGAGATTGTGTTCAGTGAGCGGGGTCACGGACAACATGCATGTTAAATTAGGGGGTCACGACTCAAAAAGGTGGAGAACTGCTGCTCCAGAGAGCTTGGTATGAGTGTGGGAGGAGAGGATGGGGCTGTACAGGGGGGTCAGAGGAGTGACGTAGTGTGAGAAAAGAGGAGTGTGTGTGTGGTTTGTGTGTGTGTGTGGTTTGTGTGTTTGCTGCCTACCCCTCTGGACCTCTCAAACACCTCTCCGTTGATGACCCGCAGCTTCTCCTGCTGCAGGGTGTACTCCAGGTCTTTGGGCCGGCTGGCGTTGTAGATAAAGATGGCCAGCAGGACCATGGGAGCCTGGAGGAAGAAGTCCAGCGAGGGGCGGAAGTCGAAGAGGAAGAGGGAGAGGGCGGTCACCAGGACGGTGGTGATCTGACCCGTTAGCACGTGGAACATGTTGTCTCTGAACTTCAAGATGAAGGCCACAGATAAACCCAGGGCAGCTGAGGAGAAGACAGGCCGAGTCAAATATCTCATTCATACATTCAGAAAACCTGCTGGCTCTGTTTAGTGATAGGAACTCTTTGCAGTCACTTTCTTTACCATATAAAAAAGCAGTTGCCATTTCCTCAAAAGCATAAAACAACTGCACAAGTGACTTCTTGAGGTGAAAAAATGGCCAGAATTATGGCAAAAAAAATATTTTTAATTTTAATTATTTTTCTCTGGGACACAGTTCACCCCAAAATCAAATGTACACATTGTTCCTCTGACCTATAATGCTACATATGAATATGGTTTGTTTTCATGTTAGTTGCAAAGTGTTGGAGATATTGACAGTAGAGATGTGGTGCTCAAAACGCCAAAAAATAATTTGAAAAAACTCGTCAGCAAAATCTCTTTCCAGAAATCATGACCCTGTTACTAAAGATAATCCACACAAAAAAACTAAAAACTAATCCACTCATCAGCAGCTCCAAAGCTCACTAATTAACGTGTTGCCTAAACTTAACCACAGGAACATCAGATCAGAAAGAACATCAGGCTATGTTTACACGAGGACGGTCTGAACAGAAGTGTGTGAAATGTGATTGTATGCAGCCAGGCGGCATCACTTAAAGCCATAAGAGCATCTTTGGGCATGCAGAAGTTTTCACGCCACACATTTTCATCAGCTACTCCTTCCACAAAGTTCTCCTCCATCACTAGATCTCCCAGGTCTCGTTCACAGCCGTCTGGCTCCTCCCACCAATCGCTGCATCCAGAATGTGATGGAGGTAATTCCAGATCCTTCTCTGTTCACTAATACTATCTGTACATATCCTGGACATTTGGTGGAAAGACTCCTGTAAGTTTATTAGAGCTGCCAGAGCAGCTTGAAGGTCCCACCATGGAAATAATCCCACGTTTCTTTATTTCCTGTCCTGGAGCATGTATGTGACGTAAACACATACGTGACGTGAGCAGATCAGATCAGAGTTTTGTGTCTTGTCAGTGTAGACGACACGCTACGGAGGAGAGGATTTAACTTTTACACTTTGGAGGGTGGTTTAGGATTTTTGCGTTTTTAAGCCCCAAAAACGCCGTCACCGTCTAAACGAAAGGCACTTCACATAAAATATTTTGTTGTTTTTACCCGCGAGCGTCCTCGTGTAAACGGGGCCTCAGTAGTTTTTTTGTTGTTTGACTCACCAGTGACCAGCACCAGACCTAGAGAGTAGACGTTGTGTCCATGGAGGAGGCCACAGTGCAACGTGAGGCCTCGAGCCTCGCTGCCCAGCCCGAGGGTCAGACCGTTAAACACCACGCCGAACGCATACCTGCAGAACCACCAGACACACCGTTAGTTTAGAGTTTACCTTAGCTACATGTCTCATCATGCACTTTATAAACCACCGCTCACAGTTTACTGTTCTGGATGAAGATGCTCTCAGACAGCTGGTCTCCTTCTTTGAGGATCTTCTCGTTGTAGATGTTGGCCATGGCAGAGATGAAGCACTGCAGCAGGAGCAGGATGTGACCCACGCCCAGAGACCGGAGCTTCTCCACCACCCGGTCCCTCCAGGCCTGGCCCGGCAGGGACGACACCCACGACTCAGTGGCACTGTGGAGGGAAAGATAGAAGCAGGAGATGTAGAACACAGGGTGGGAATTTCACGACGGCAACGACGGCCACTCTGGCCTTGATGCCCTGTGAAAAAATGTTCAATTTTACGGCCCAGGTGGCCTTTGCGTCTAACGCTAACCCGACCCACTCCCTGTCCTTCAGACATGCGCATCAACACATGGCTCATTAGAATATTCTAATGAAAACTAGCGATAGCTAGCTAGGTGGGATAGCGCTAACGTCTTCCCTACCTCAGGGACAAGGGATCTAAGACATTTAGCTGATGTAAACTTCACCTCAGCAGGTTCCTTTTTATGGCAGGAGGAGGCATTTCTCTTTCCTTACTCTTAGATGAACTCAGGCAGGAGATTCATTTTGCCATCTTTTCAAAATATATGCATTTGCCGTCTTTTCAAAACAGGTTCATTTGTCCTTTTCCAAAAAGGTTCTTTCTAATATATTTAATATATTGTGCATTAATGTTTCTTGGTGAATGAGAATGTTAAGGTATTAATCTGAAAGGTAAAACCAGCGTAATTTAACCAAACGGCCTTTATGCCCTGTCATGTGGCCTTTGTGCCCTTAAAATAAGTGTGAACAGGAAGGCCAAATGGCCGTGCCCCTAAAATGACGAAATTCCAAGCCTGGTAGAACAACAGAGCAAACTCAGAAAAACGGCTGTAAAAAGTCACTGAATTATAAAGAAACAAGTTTTGACAAGATTTTTTAAAATTGCGTGCATTCCTGTTTCTTGTCACAAGAAACAGGAATGCACGGAATTTTAAAAAAGTCATTTTGCTGGTTCTTTTTTTGTTTTAACCAGCTCATCCCCAGTCTAACAACACACAATGAGATCAGTGTTAAATCACTGAAGAACTCTGTTCAGGTGTTTCATCCTCACCTGCTGTTCCTCATCTGCTCCAGCAGCTGTGTGTAGAGCAGGCAGGAGTTGGAGGGGGTGGAGAGGGGGTTAGAGTGGAGACCTGGCACCGCCATCGAGTTCTGGCTGGCCCCTGATCCCGTCGTCAAGGAAACGATGGACAGGAAGAGGATAAATAACGCTGCCCACTGGACCCAGGACAGGCGCCTCCTGCAGGAAAGGTGAGATAGATAAAATAGAATGAATACAATAAAATACTGAGGTAGCATAAATAAAAACAACAATAGAAAAAAACACAGAATAGAACAAGGACACTTAAGAAGTTAAAAAAGAAGATCAGTTGGTAGGATGGTTGGCAAGATGATGGTAATAATTAAACTGGTGATATGATGCAACAATGCTATAGTGACTAGACGGTATATAATAATAATAATAATAATAGTACAGTATATAAAATATATAATATAATATGTAATAATAGATAATAAACAATATAAAAAATAAACTGAAAAATATAAATAAAGTAATTATAAGTAAAATAATATGATAAAATAATATGATATATAATATATAATAATAATAATAAATAAGGCCGGTATAATAATAATAGTAGTATATTACAGTATATAGTAATAATAGTAATGGCAGCAACAGTATATATAATAATAATAATAGTAATAATATTAATAACATAGCAAAGTGTCGTGCGTAGATTTAGTGCATAGGAACAACAATGTTTTTTTAGTGTTTAGGTTTTCAAAAGTATTAAAGAGGTAGAATCACACAGTTATGTGTATGAAATGATGCACAATATGTAGAAATCAAAGAAAAATGGACACTTTGAGTGTTTCATCCAGCTTAAATAGCAGTGAAACAATCACAATACATTCAGTAACATTGTCCCAGAGCTGTCCAGATACTAAATAATAATAATAATACATTTTATTTGTAATGCACTTTACATTACAGGGAATCTCAAAGTGCTACAGGTTAAAAGCATAACAGTCTAATTATAAAAAGGATAAAAAAAGAAAAAAAAACAGCTAATAGATACGTTCATTTGCAAGCTGTGCTGATATTTTTAAAAATCAATTAAAGACTTATTTATGCAAGCATTCAGGGTTTTTACTACTTTTTTTACAACTTTAATTTTTGTGTTTTTATTTATTTATTAATTAATCTATTTTTTTGTTTTGTTTTAATGCCATACTGTGAAGCATTTTGATCTGCATTTTATGTATGTGTAAAGTGCTATACAAATAAAGTTATTATTATCATTATTATTATTATAGATTGATACATTTATTTTATCAATTCATTTAAAATTATGCTTCCGGGCAATGCTTAACACAAAAAATGGGTTTAAATTTGAATCTGTAATATTGATGGTACCAAACCACCATCACTGCTTCTTTAAGTTTGCTTTTGTTAATCTTTTTTCATTTTAAAAATCTTATTAGAATAATATAATTTCTCTTGCTTAGTTCATTTTTAGGAAAAAAAAACTTTTTTTTAAATTAATTTAAATCCTAAATTGGGTGTGATGTTGTAAAAACATTAGATTTTTAAAAAGATTTTATTCTTAGGCCATATCGCCCAGCAATATAATGTCCTGCAGGGTAGAAAGAAGATTTTGTTCAGTAGAACTGTATAGAAAGCTAGTAAAAGAAAAAAAACTGTTAAAATATTTGGTTAAGATAGAGGACATCTCAGCCAGAAAGTTAATTCTACAATCTTGGAAATCTGAAAGGGCTCCTAGATTTGAAATGTGGTTATGAGAGCTGGGAAATGTATTACACTTGGAGAAAATCAGGTACATAATATCTACTAAAGAGGATATCTTTTTTAAAATATGGCAACCTTTTCTTGATTTAATGTCTAAAAACTGAATTAGTGTTATTCTGTTGCTGTGCCATTTATGTTATAGCCTTGTTTTGTTTGTCTAATGTCAAAAACTCTGTCAAAAAAACAAAAAAACATCCAACCAACCATCTCTAATTTGTATATACACTACTGGTCAAAAGTTTTAGAACACACCAACTTTTCCAGAATTTAATTGAAAATGATGCAGTTTAATGTCTCAGTGTACTCTGAAATTAATGCACATTTGCAACATTTAAAATTCTTGATTGAGCATGATAGTGTTTTGAAAGTAAAAAAAAGATTCAAAAATCACATTTTATGTTGGACTAAAGGAATAAAAAAAGACACAAATTGACTAAAAAAAGACACAAAATGACAAAAAAAAGACACAAAATTACCAAAAAAAGACACAAAATTATCCAAAAAAAGACACAAAATGACCAAAAAAAGACACAAAATGACTAACAAAGACATGAAAAGAATTCAAAAATGGACAAAATAGCCCAAGACTCCATAGAGTTAAGTTGTTAACCCATTTCTTGTTCCCTGAAAAAGGCCTACTTGTATAATTCTGAAATGTACATTATTTTTCAGTTTTGGTTAAGCTTACCTTTTTTTATTTACCTCTGGCAGTTCACCACTTACCTTTGGACCCTTTCAAGCTGTTCATTTGACTTGAACTGCTTGAATTTCAATAAAAAACTGGAAAAATTGGGGTGTTCTAAAACTTTTGACCAGTAGTGTATAATTTGTTTATATTTTTCTGTTATGAAAACAATAAAAATAAATACACAAAGAAAAAAAAAAGAAAAAAGATAGAGGACATCTCTTCTCAATAAATCACAAAAAAGAAAATGTGATAAAGTGTTGCACACTAACACCTCTCATCTACAGTCACAAAAACACACACACACACACACACACTATCCTACTGAAGAACAAAACAAATGATCCACGTACTTGAGAACGATCCTGAAGAGAACAGCTGTGGTCAGGATGACAAAGTTAGAGAACAACACTGCCATGGCCTGGGGACGAGAGGAAGGACAGCTTGTTATGAGATAACACAGCAGAGATAACAGAACATGATCATCATAATAATAATAATAATAAAATGTTAAATCTACATTTACATAAAGGTTTTCACTCAAGTTAAAACACGGTTTCAAAGAGTAACAAATACATTTGCATGTTAAGGGGGTTGAATAATGCAATAGAAATGTAAAGCTCACATACACACACACACACACACACACATTCTTGTACTTCTATCTTTGTGAGGACCCTCATTGTAACAGTGAATTCCCTAGCAAGGTTATAATAGTTTTGGATTTTTCATTAGTTTTAGTTTTAATGTTGTTACGAATTTTTGTTTTCAAATTCAGTTAGTTTTTGTTAGTTTTTAGAGTGAGTTTGCTAGTTTCAGTTTATTTTTTGAAATGCTTTAGTTTCAGTTTAGTTTTTATTAGTTCTAGTTTTTTGTAATGGGGTATTTGTTGGGTGGGAGATTAAAAGAGGTCACAGTAAAATTTTGCCTTTATTTCCTTTGTCTGATCCATCTTCATTATGTATGAAAAAAGTTGACAAAGATGAAAATGAAGGACATTTTTACTATAATTTTAGTTAGTTTTGTAACCACAAAATACAGTTTCAGTTAATTATCATTATCATGTGACCTTTAACCCTTAAAACAAAGTCTGGAATCTAAAAAAAGCCTTTAAAGAAGTGAGGACCGGCCGAAATGTCCTCACTCTGTTGGTTAAAAACGTGTTCCGGTCCTCACTATGTAGGAAGTACAAGAACACACACACACACACACACACATTTCCTTAACCTCCTGTGACCCTGCGTCCTCATATGTGGACATTTAATTTTAGGTTTTTCTGGACCTTATAATTAAATCTGCTTAACTATAACATGTTGTCCTCAGTAGTACACACTCTAGAAAAAGCACAATACATCAATTAGTGTAAAAACAAGATGGCAGCATGTTGGTCAAGTCAATCAGCAGCTTGTCCCCAGACAAAAGTGGACCAGGTAAAAAATCTGATCAGATTTTGTGATTAAAACTTGTTTATTTGTGCTTAATTATGTTTGTAGTTTGATGTTCTGTGCAAGTTTGACTATTTTTTTAGCATTAGCAACAAGCCACGACTCTGCTAATCAGGAATTCTCATTTGAGAACGAATAGCCTTTTACTATCGTTCTTCCAAAGAGAGAGTGTAAATGTAAGGAAATAAAAAGTATTAATTGTGTTATACAGTAAAATTAAAGAGATAAATCAAAGATAATGCTTAGTTTTTGTACTCATCAGGTCCTACAAATCCAAAATATCTAGGGGAAACAATACATAGCAAACAAAAGCTTGGGTCTCAGGAGGTTAAGGTATTGGAAACATTAAAATGTGAACTCACAGGCTGCAGGTACGTCATGACGTAGAAGATGATCAGGTTGTCCAGGAAGTAGAGGAAAGCAGGGACGGACCACTTCAGGGAGGTGATGAAGGAGGAGGTGGAGGAGAAGCCCAGGTCTCTGCAGGATCGTCCCTCTGAAGAAACACAAGACAAAAAGAGTAAATAAATACACCTCTTTATCACAGACACAATAGTCTAGACGGAATTGTCCAAAAAGTGAAAGTGAGGAGCATTTATGGGTACAAGTCAGGAACCAGCCTACTTTACTTATTTCAAGGGTGCTGAATCAAAAAAATGGTTCCCAAGCGAAATTTTTAATTTTTGACCTTCTAATTTGCATATCAAAATGGCGGCCGTTGGTCATTGGACCATTTCCCCTTAGTTTTTTTGTAAGTAGGCAATCAAAGACGAGGAAATTAAGTTTCTGGATCTAGAGTCTAGAGTCAAAGCAAGGATATAGTGGAGGCTCAGTGTCTTTTTTATGTATATATATATATATATATATATATACATAAAAAAGACACTGAGCCTCCACTATATCCTTGCTTTGACTCTAGACTCTAGATATATATATATATATATATATATGCAAAATACAAACTTTTAAGGTGAAATTAAGCATTGTGTCTTTTTTTAAGGCCGACGTAAATATTCAATCAATATCACTTTTAAATGTTCCAGTTGGTATTTTGCATATATATATATATATATGTATGTATATATATATATATATATATATATATATATATATATATATATATATATATATATATATATATATATATATATATATATGTATGTATGTATATATATATATATATATATATATATATATGTATGTATATATATATATATAAAAGACACTGAGCCTCCACTATATCCTTGCTCTGACTCTAGACTATAGATCCAGAAACTTAATTTCCTCATCTTTGATTGCCTACTTACAAAAAAACTAAGGGGAAATGGTCCAACGACTGAGCAAGATGGGCAATTTGGTGGCCATTTGATACAAATTAGAAGGTCAAAAACTCAAAATTTCGCTTGGGAACCATTTTTGGACTCAGCACCCTTGAGATATGTAAGGTAGGCCGGTTCCCGACTTGTACCCATAAATGCTCCTCACTTCTTATAGGAGGCTTTTATTCTGAAATCCGTCTAGACCACAAATGCATTGAGACAGCTGTGATCTCTTGGTTACCTCGGACTATGACCCTGACGGACATGGCCAGGCAGAAGAGCAGTTTGAGCGCCTCAGCCAGCAGGTTGACGGATGCAGGCAGGAAGTCATACTTGTTCTCTGCACAAACAAAGACACAGTCAACAAGATGTCAACACTACACTGGGACACACATTAAAATGGTTTTAAAACATGCCATTCAAATGTGTGCAAAAAATAATATCTTGGACTCACGAGCATTGGCCGAGAATTTGAGCAGCAGGATGCGACTGGTCCCCAGAGTGACGAAGCCCAGGCCGAGGGCCAGAGTGTAGGCCGAGGAGCGGGAGCACAGCCTGGTGCAACAAGAGCAGCTCGTCATGGCTGCAGGGGAGCTGGAGGCTGCTAGACCTGTTCTACAACACACACAAGCAGAGGAGGGATCAGTCTGCTGCTCACAGTCTAGGAGAGCCTGAGTTTCACTCTCAGTACTGCAAAAGTTGGTGAGAATGGTGTATCTCTATATGCAATAATACTGAGGTTATTTTCAGCAGCTCAAAGTTCCTGTGGCTAAAATGTCAGTCAATATATTTAAACATTTTTAAGTTGTTTTAAAACATATAATTTAGTAATATAATCTACCTTGCGCAAAGAGTCATTTCTAGGACTGAATTTGTAATTAATTAATCAATTAGTTGATTTATTCAACTGATCTGTAAAACTGAGTTTCTCCACAAAGAATTGTGCAAAATACATATTTAAAATGTTGTCTGGAAATGTGCTGGTCTGTTTCTTGATTATACTGCATGTCATCAGCATTTAAAAAACATAAAAAATGACAAATTGACTAAAGAAATCCTGCCCTAGAGCCTTAGTTATTCCAATATAAGAATGAAAAATATCTGTACTTTAAATTCTCACCGCAACATGTTCAGCCCTCTCTGACTGTATGTTATCAGATATTGTCGGACTCTAGCTGAGAAAATTGCAGTTTTAAATTTGTGTCCATTTTTTAACTCTTCATCTATTTTAAATGTTGTGGTCTGCTAAATGTTGAGGTTTCATTGTGACAGCAAATAATGAACTAAAACTAAACTAAAATGCAGATAAATAGATAGAAGAAAACAGTAAAAAGCAGACAATTGATTACAACTGTCTTCCTGAAACTGTGATAATGCTGAAAGATCAATAAACTATAAACTTTAAACTGAAAAGTATGTGTCTACATGTTGTTATGGGCTTTTAGAAAATATACTAATCTGATGGATGTCCAGGTAAAACACTAGAGCCCTTTTATTAAGTTACTGTTGTCAGCAAACTGATAAACAACACAATGTAAACAGGATGATGGGAAGGCTGAAGGCTATTTAAACTAAAACGTGTTGTTCCCAGCTTTTAACATGTGAAATCTCATACATTCTGCTTTTCAGGAATGTTCCTAAGAAATAACAGTTAGATATTAACAATGGCGGAAAGTAACTATTTTGACAATTTTGACTTACTTGTACTTTACTTGAGTATTTCCATTTTATGTAACTTTATACTTCTACTCCACTACATTTAGCTGACAGCTTTAGTTACTTTACAGGTCGAGATTAAACATGACCAAAAAAGACACAAAATGACAAAAAAAAGACACAAAATGACTAAAAAAAGACACAAAATGACCAAAAAAGACACAAATTGACCAAAAAAGACACAAAATGACCAAAAAAAAGACACAAATTGACCAAAAAAGACACAAAATGGCTAAAAAAAGACACAAAATGACTAAAAAAAGACACAAAATGACTAAAAAAAGGAAACAAAATGACCAAAAAAGACACAAATTGACCAAAAAAGACACAAAATGACCAAAAAAGACACAAAATGGCTAAAAAAAAGACACAAAATGACCAAAAAAGACACAAAATGACTAAAAAAAAGGAAACAAAGTGACCAAAAAAGAAAACAGTCTTAAAGCAGACTCACGTCGTCATGTCACTACTTGACGAATGTTCCACCAGTGGTGGAAAGTAACTAAGTACATTTACTCAAGTACTCTACTTAAGTACAATTTTGACTTACTTGTACTTTACTTGAGTATTTCCATTTTATGTAACTTTATACTTCTACTCCACTACATTTTAGAGGCAAATATTGTACTTTTTACTCCACTACATTTAGCTGACCGCTTTAGTTACTTTACAGGTCGAGATTTAACATAAAAAAATACATTTAAAGTGATTTGACTTGTTGTTTTTTAATTAAACCTTGTAACAGTATATTAAAAAGTTAAAACGATCCCTAACTTGATCAAATTACATTTGATTACTTGTGCTGCTTACATAAATACATCATAATATTAATCCATTAATATACTTGATATATATAAAACACTCTGAGTGGGTCCATTCTGCATAACGAGTACTTTTACTTTTGATACTTTAAGTACATTTTGATGCTGATCATTTTTTATTTAACATGTGAAATGTGTCTTTTCTGCTTTGTAAATGTGATATTTTTAGACTGTTGTTCAGGTAAATCAATAAGAAAAACGTCACCATGAGCATTCTCCACTGTTTTCTGACATTTTATATAATAAACGATCAAAAAATATATAACGACAAACGACATCTCGGTCGACAACAGCCACATTTAGTCAGTAAATCATATTAAACTCATATTTACTGTGAGCCAAACGGAGCAAAGTCTAGCAGCTCAGAGCTAATTTAGCATCTTTGCACCCACAAACCTTCATATTTCTGCTAATAAACACCTCAAATAAAAGCGACACACGTGTTCTTTTAAACATTATTACGTGTATTTTCTCACGGAATCGTTCCTACGCTGTAAAAACGTAATAATTCTTAGTAAGAACTTACTTCTTATTCCCCTTTCTTCCAAAACAAAACAGAACTGAAGCATATCTGTTCCTGGTTTCTCTGCGCAGGCGCGCTGGCACAGCTGACGTCATCTCACAAGCACGAGCACGCCCGCGTCCCAAAGACATAATTAAATCTTTATATATCTATGCGCGCCCCTGACACGTGAATTGGGTTTAACTTGTATTAAGTTTCCTTTTTAATAACAGTGTTTCTGTGTTTAACTTAGTTTAGTTGATTTCCTGTAACAAGCAGATAATTTAATTATGTAATTAAATCAGTTTCGAATTAAAAGCCTTAATATGCTGAACTATTGTGCTGCTTTTAAGTGTCATTTATTTATTTAATGTGTTGGGTTTTTTTTAGCATATTGCTGTGGCAGGTTTTTCCTGGGTTTTCTGAAATATTTTTCTAATGTTTATTTTTGTGTCTATTAAATTATTTTGTCAATACTGTTTTGCACTGGACAAGACAGCCACTAAAACTAGCACTAATACAGCCATAAAACACAAGAATAAGCATAAAACACAAGGCAGAAGGGAGAAAAGTTTATGTCTATTTGTAGATAGTTTTGGAAAGTAACTAAATTTACTCAGTGCTGTAATATTTGCATGATTCGTGCAGTGATTCTGCACGAATCTGTTCTGCACTTCATAGAAAAATATTGAATTTGACAGCTGTAGTTTCTAATAGTTCATAACAGATAAACTGCTAATAAAATGTATTGCTTAAAAACAACTCAGTAGTATTTCAATCTATCAAACTGTATTTGTATAGAGTCATCAGGCTGTCTCATTCTAACAGAGATTCTACCAGACTAACTGAATTTCCCCTCAGGGATAAATAAAGTAATTTTAATTTGAAAAAAAAACACACACAAAAAACCACAGTTGACTATAAAGAAAAAAAAAAGGTTAAAAGTTAAAAAGAAAAACTCAAATAAGTCAAAGAGTACACAGTAAAACCATAGAAAATGACAAAAAACAACAACAATTGAACAGTTAGAGACCAATGCAATCAAGATAACAAAAATGTAATAAAATGTAATAAAATATCTTTAAAAGCTCTAATATGAGTAACAGTTATACCCATAAAACAGAGAGAAATAATAGCTAGTTATAAGATAAAAAGACAAAACAGGATAATAAAAAAATGTGTCAGTAAAATGGATTTAACAACAATAAAAATATTATTAATATTAATTAAATAATAATAAGTAAAGGTTAGATACATAAAAGGAAAAAAAACAAAGCATACAAAATACAATCAATAATAATAAAAATAATAATAAGTGATAAATGAGTAAAATACTGTAAATAAAATATAAAAACACGTGTTTTCCCTCACCCTGTGCAGCAGAAATGTATGTAACACCATAAATATCACAGCCGGGTGTGGTCACAGTTACTACAGATCACAGAACAAGTCAAGTCAAGCAGTTTCATTTACTTCACAACAGTATTTATATTACATAGAGCAGGTCTAGACCAAACTGTTTAATTTATTTTAAAGGAACCTAACTTTCCCACATGAGCAAGCGCGGTGTGACGCTCCAGCGGTTTGGAAAAACTCCCCTTTTTACGGGAAGATGTTTGGTATGCTGTAATGTTTGGTGTGGTTCGAGGTTCAACACACATTTAACTTAAAAACACACTGAAGACACTGAAGACCGTACAGCTGTGTTTTCAATCTTTCCACAATCAAGGATGGACACACACTGTAATAAATTATTCTGTAGTAATTTCATTTTACTTCATATATTTGATAAAATGTATTAAATATAAATGCGTCCTTGATTTTGAGGCAGTTGTTTAAGTCAGTAGTTCTCAACCTTTTTGAGTCGCGACCCCCAATTTAACATCCATGTTGTCCGTGACCCCCACTCACTGAACACAATCTCACACGCACAGTTCAGATCACCCAAAAAAGAAACAAAATGACCAAAAAAAGACACAAATTGACCACAAAATGACCAAAAAAGACACAAAATGACCAAAAAAAGACACAAAATGACCAAAAAAGACACAAATTGACCAAAAAGACACAAAATGACTAAAAAAAGACACAGAATGACCAAAAAAAGGAAACAAAATGACCAAAAAAGACACAAATTGACCACAAAATGATAAAAAAAAAGGACATAAAATTACCTAAAAAGACACAAAATGACCAAAAACAGACATAAATTGATCAAAAAAGGCACAAAATGACTAAAAAAAAGACACAGAATGACCAAAAAAAGGAAACAAAATGACCCAAAAAGACACAAATTGACGACAAAATGATAAAAAAAAAAGACATAAAATGACCTAAAAAGACACAAAATGAACAAAAAAAGACATTTAGTGTCCAAAAAGACTAAAACTCATTAACACATGAACACTTTAACACAGTGGAGACAGAGCTGACTTCCAAAATGATTTGGCGACCCCCAGAAATCATCTCGCGACCCCAATTGGGGTCCCGATCCCAAGGTTGAGAATAGCTGGTTTAAGTAACTTTAATATAAAATGTTTGAGATAGAATCTACTTATTTTGATCACATTAAATATAATCTTTATGTGTATGTAATTCTAAATCAAGATCATTTTGAATGAATCCAACACAATAGAATTAGTCCATTTTTAATTGACAGGCACTTCCTGTTACGTTGTTATTAACTCAACTTGTAACGTATAGATTTAATTAATAATATTGCATGCAATCTGTTGCCTAAATTTTATTGAGTAGCTATTGTTTATCTTTTTTTACAGTGCAATCTGTGATGTATTAGCAATGATAATTTATCATTTTATAATAATCTATTTTTACTGCTTCTTTTGATTTTTTTGTTTTATTTTATTATATTAACTACGCATTTTTATATATTTATATACACAATATTGTATTATTATATTTAATATTTTTTTAATTGATTTTATATATTTATATATTTTTATTTCATTTTCTTTTCTATACAATTTTAATATGTACTATTTACTTTTTTTAATTCATTTTTTGCATTGATTCTGCAAATAACTGTTTTTCTTTAATGGATATTTTTATTGTTTTTCTTATATTTGGTATTGTATTTCATTTCATTATATTTTATATTACATGCCTTTTTATTTTTACTATTTACCGTTTTTCTTTAATGGATATTTTTATTGTTTCTTATATTTGTTATTGTATTTTATTTCATTTTATTTTATATTACATGCCTTTTTATTTTTACTATTTACTGTTTTTCTTTAATGAATATTTATTTATTTAATTGTATTTTCTTTATCTTTCCATATTAATTATTTCTTTATTTTCTTTAATGTATATTTTTATTGCTTTTTATATTCTGTTAATATTTTTAATTTACTTTTATATTCTATACATTTTTTCTTACTATATATATATATATATATATATATATATATAAATAAAATAAAATAATATATATATATATTATTTTATTTTATTTTATTTTATTTATATTTTGAAAATGGATTCTAACATATTTATATTAATTGTATTTTTTTTTATATAATTTACACAATAAGTAAGTATTTTTCTTAACAATCAACATATTGAATCTATTCCGATGTAATTTACAACATTTTTTGGTGGTTGCTGGTGATGAAATGTGTTTATTTTACATTTGAGAGTTTCACTCTTGAATTATGACGTGTTTTTGCAAAGTGATTTCTCTGGCACATTCTGAGGTTTAGAGTAATTGTCAATATAATTCTTATAACTGTTTGTTTTTCAGAGATGATGGGAATTAGCACGCCCCTCAGGGTTGACTCAGAGCAGAAACACACAAGGTTTCAATTACAAGAGAGAGAGAGAGATAGAAAAAAAAAAAAAAAAGCTGAGACACAGTTCATTGCCCTGGGACAAAATGTTTAAAGGCTGCTGTGTGTGTGTGTGTGTGTGTCAGTAACAGATAAAGCAGAGAGCAGACTCTCTGTCAGATCTCACGTTCTTCTCTTGTAGAATAGACCAGTCTCACCTGCAGGACTGATCCCAGATATGAGGCTCTGTTCCTGGGCTGGAGCTCTGCGTCTCCTGCCTGTCCTGGTCCTCCTGACTGTCCTCCATGTCAAAGCGGACCAGCAGCAAACCAAGGAGAGACACTATTACATCGCTGCTGTGGAGATAGACTGGGACTACTCCGGCAATGGAGCACACAGGTACGACTCTTATTGGAGCCAGTGGCGGAAAGTAACAAAGTACATTTACTCAAGTACTTTTTTAAAAGTCATCTTAAAACCTATTTTTATTCCTTGGCTTTTAACCACGCATGAGACTCTGCTCTTGTTTTTAGTGTTTTATGGTTTGCTTTTATTTATTGTTTTTTAAATTGTCTTTTAAAAAGCAATAAATCTATTTATTTTAGTGTTTATTTCCTGTTTTATTTATTTTATTGTCTCTTGTTCTGTTTGTTTATGTACAGCACTTTGTTGCTGCTGTTGTTGTTTTAAAGTGCTTTACAAATAAAGTTGAGTTGAGTTGAGAGTTGAGTACTCTACTTAAGTACAATTTTGACTTACTTGTACTTTACTTGAGTATTTCCATTTTATGTAACTTTATACTTCTACTCCACTACATTTTAGAGGCAAATATTGTACTTTTTACTCCACTACATTTAGCTGACAGCTTTAGTTACTTTACAGGTCGAGATTTAACATAAAAAAAATACATTTAAAGTGATTTGACTTGTTGTTTTTTAATTAAACCTTGTAACAGTATATTAAATAGTTAAAACGATCCCTAACTTGATCAAATTACATTTGATAACTTGTGCTGCTTACATAAATACATCATAATATTAATCCAATAATATACTTGATATATATAAAACACTCTGAGTGGGTCCATTCTGCATAACGTGTACTTTTACTTTTGATACTTTAAGCACATTTTGATGCTGATACTTTTGTACTTTTACTTCAGTAAGTTTTGAATGCAGGACTTTTACTTGTAGTGGAGTAATTTCACAGTGTGGTATTAGTACTTTTACTTAAGTAAGAGATCTGAATACTTCTCCCACCACTGGTTGGAGGATTTCTGATATTAAATGAGGAGAATTAGACATGCAACAGGTGCTCAAGACCATATTTTGACTCAGAACCACTTTTGGACAGTCAGCTCTCTCAATTAAAGGTTGTAAAATCTGGAATACATTACCAACTGAAATAAAATCAATAACTAATCCTGAAACATTCACAAAAAACACTAAGTGTTGGCTCAAAGCAAACCAGAGCTGTACCCATTCTTAAAGTCTTATAGTCTTAAGTAGTTTTCTTTTTCTCTGTTATTTATTTCTTTTCTCCTTATTGTTGTATAGATTTATGATGATTTTAAACTCTAAGCTATATTTATACAGGGTTTATTTTATTTGTTTATTTTTCTCAGGGTAAATGTATATTGTAATTGTTTGTAATTGTATTATATTTTGTAGATGGCGTAATTACATTGGATTTTCATAGTATTGTGATTTTGTATGTAGTTGTAAAAGCCCAACTAGGGACGGGAGTTGAAAATTAGCTGAAGCTATAAATCTCTGTATGCATGTCCTGTATCTATGCTAACTGCATTGTCCCTATCAAATAAAATACATTAAACATTAAACATTATACATTATGAGATTATATTTGCTATTTATTTGTATTTCTGTCTCATTAATATCTATTTATTTGAATTCTGTTCATCTAAAAAGACTTGACTGCCATTCTTGAAGTTGTTTACTGTGTAAAAACAGTCCATTCTGTCCTTGTTTCATTTCTCAGGCCGCCTGTTGATTGTGTCAGCATTACACACTGACACACAAACACACTGAGACAGATCCTCATCACACACATTACTTGCATTACAAGGATAAGGAAACTTGTGCCTCTGTATCTTGAAGTCCATATCTGTCTGATACAGGATGCTGTGTGTTCTGCTGGAGTCCTGATTCATGTTTTGTGTTTTTCCTTTCTCTTTTAGGTCTGGTCCCACCTATAAGAAAGTGGTCTTCAGGGAATATGACAAAGACTTCAGACAGGCGAAGACTCATCCCCCCTGGTTAGGTAATTCTGTCTGGCTCTGATTATTGAGAAATGTTCATCCTGTCTCCTTTCGTTTTTTCCTAAGAATTGTCTAGAAAGGAATTGATATGTACATTTCTTAAAATGTTGCCTAAAAGGAATGATGTACTATGCTTGGAGGGAAATAGGGAAATGTTGAACTGGTACACTAATTAAAAAATATGGCAAAATTGAATAAAATAATAAATAAGTTCTGACACAAAACGAAAATGCTTTCTTACAGGGCACAAGGGGTTATTCAGTGTCTGGTTTGATATAGAAATGCAGTGATTTTGGAAGATTCTGTTGAGACTTGTCAGTACAAGCAATAATTAAAACATCAAATGACAGAATATGGTTCTGAGTCTATATGTGAAGGAGCATTGAAGTTGTTGTGAAGGGTTGAAGTGGCTGAAAAGAAAGTTCTTTAGGCGCCAGAAGATATTACAAACCCTTATTAAATTGAGCATGTTTTATTTTCTTTAATATAAAATAGATAGATAGATAGATAGATAGATAGATAGATAGATAGATAGATAGATAGATAGATAGAGAGATAGATAGATAGATAGATAGATAGATAGATAGATAGATAGATAGATAGATAGATAGATAGATAGATAGATAGATAGATAGATAGATAGATAGATAGATAGATATACTTTATTTATCCCAAGCTGGGAAATTACAGAAAAAAAGGGTTGCAAAAGTGATAAAGGAACAATGGGTACTGGGGGAAAAGCAAGAAAAAAATCCCTTTTAATTATCACTTATGTGTCTGTATCTGCAGAGACTCTTTTTGCTTGTATTTTGTCTTTTCTTTTCATTTCGCTGTGTTCGAGATGTTTCTGGCTGTCTCCTTTGGGCAGTTAGTTGTGGTGTAGCTGGCTGTAAGCATGCATCATAGAGGAAGCTACAAAAATGGTGCACACAGTGACAAAACAACAACTATAGTAAGGTGAAACGCCAAGCGTACAAAGCTCAGGTTTGCTTTTAACCACTGAGCTGGAAGAGAGGGGACAACAACAAGTGCTTAAAACCTGCACAGACAAATCCTTCTCATTGTGAAACTATATATACCTGTTTCACTTCCTTCTGTTCTTAAAAACACGAATGAATCAGCAGGAACTGAACAACTATCCCAAGTGAATACTTTCATTTTGCTTATTATAAGTACCAAAGTACATTCAGCTTTTCAGGAACGTTCCTAAGAAATAACAGTTACATATTAACAGTGGCGGAAAGTAACAAAGTACATTTACTCAAGTACTCTACTTAAGTACAATTTTGACTTACTTGTACTTTATTTGAGTATTTCCATTTTATGTAACTTTATACTTCTACTCCACTACATTTTAGAGGCAAATATTGTACTTTTTACTCCACTACATTTAGCTGACAGCTTTAGTTACTTTACAGGTCGAGATTTAACATAAAAAAATACATTTAAAGTGATTTGACTTGTTGTTTTTTAATTAAACCTTGTAACAGTATATTAAATAGTTAAAACGATCCCTAACTTGATCAAATTACATTTGATTACTTGTGCTGCTTGCATAAATACATCATAATATTAATCCAATAATATACTTGATATATATAAAACACTCTGAGTGGGTCCATTCTGCATAACGTGTACTTTTACTTTTGATACTTTAAGTACATTTTGATGCTGATACTTTTGTACTTTTACTTCAGTAAGTTTTGAATGCAGGACTTTTACTTGTAGTGGAGTAATTTCACAGTGTGATATTAGTACTTTTACTGAAGTAAGAGATCTGAATACTTCTCCCACCACTGCATATTAACCCCTTTCTGGGCTTTCATCAGGTAGATCAGCTGTTCTCAACCTTGGGGTCGGGACCCCAATTGGGGTTGCGAGATGATTTCTGGGGGTCGCCAAATCATTTTGGAAGTCAGCTCTGTCTCCACTGTGTTAATGTGTGTTTTCGTCTTTTTGGTCATTTTGTGTCTTTTTGGTCATTTTGTGTCTTTTTTGGGTCATTTTGTGTCTTTTTTGGTCATTTTGTTTCTTTTTTTGGGCCATTTTGTTTCTTTTTTGGGTCATTTTGTGTCTTTTTTTGGTCATTTTGTGTCTTTTTTGGTAATTTTGTTTCTTTTCTGGTGAATTTGTGTCTTTTTTGGTCATTTTGTTTCCTTTTTTTGGTCATTTTGGTTTTTTTTTGGGTCATTTTGTGTCTTTTTTGGGTCATTTTGTTTCCTTTTTTTGGTCATTTTGTTTCTTTTTTGGGTCATTTTGTGTCTTTTTTTGGTCATTTTGTTTCTTTTTTTGGGCCATTTTGTTTCTTTTTTGGGTCATTTTGTGTCTTTTTTTGGTCATTTTGTGTCTTTTTTGGTCATTTTGTGTCTTTTTTGGTCATTTTGTTTCTTTTCTGGTGAATTTGTGTCTTTTTTGGTCATTTTGTGTCTTTTTTGGTCATTTTGTTTCTTTTTTGGGCCATTTTGTTTCTTTTTTGGGTCATTTTGTGTCTTTTTTTGATCATTTTGTGTCTTTTTTGGTCATTTTGTTTCTTTTCTGGTGAATTTGTGTCTTTTTTGGTCATTTTGTTTCCTTTTTTTGGTCATTTTGTTTCTTTTTTGGGTCATTTTGTGTCTTTTTTTGGGTCATTTTGTGTCTTTTTTTGGTCATTTTGTGTCTTTTTTTGGTCATTTTGTGTCTTTTTTTGGTCATTTTGTTTCTTTTTTTGGGCCATTTTGTTTCTTTTTTGGGGTCATTTTGTGTCTTTTTTGGTCATTTTGTTTCTTTTTTGGGCCATTTTGTTTCTTTTTTGGGTCATTTTGTGTCTTTTTTGGTCATTTTGTTTCTTTTCTGGTGAATTTGTGTCTTTTTTGGTCATTTTGTTTCCTTTTTTTGGTCATTTTGTTTCTTTTTTGGGTCATTTTGTGTCTTTTTTTGGTCATTTTGTGTCTTTTTTGGTCAACTTCAAGTGAGCAGGGGTCGCGGACAACATGCATGGTAAATTGGGGGTCGCGACTCAAAAAGGTTGAGAACCACTGAGGTAGATAACATTACAATCTAGTCAGTGACTCAACAGAAACACAGTGATGAGTCAGTTTAACTTTATGTTTAAGTCTGAATGATTTGTTTCCCTGCAGGTCTGCTGGGACCCACGCTGAGGGCCGAGGAGGGAGAAACCATTGTCGTCACTTTCAGAAACATGGCCTCTGAACCACACAGCATCCACCCACACGGGGTCTCTTATGGGAAACAGTCGGAGGGTGGGTGCAGATCACTGTGACAGCTGTGGTAGACCTGCAGACAGCAGAGACACTCTGTAACAGTCTGAGGTCACAGTGGGTGCTCATCATGTTACTCATTTATATAATTACACAAGATTGACCAACACAACAAACAACCTTGTTTGTCTTTTTTTTAAATATTAACCAGGACAGGCTGATTATCAAAGCAGACAGTACTGAAGTCCAACAGGAAATCACTGCTGAGCCTGAGGACAGACTGACTGTGCATGAAGGAAATTAATATTACGTGCTCATTATTTGTTTTTAATGCAAAAGTCAGAGTGCAGAGGAATTAAAGTTAAATTTAAGAAAATGTTGCAGGAAACTCTTCATTAAGTCCTCATTGTTTTGGGGATTTGTCGTCTCACAAATCTTGTTAGTAAAGAAAATAATCTGCTCAGACGGCAACATGGCAACAGGATTTAATTAATTAATTAATTAATTTATTTATTTATTAATTTTTTATTAATTTTTTTTAAACTTTGTTTATTAAGTTTTTTCACAATAAAACACAGACATACAGGAACACTCAGAACAGAATCCCCACCCCAGAAAGCGAAAACAAATATATAGATAGATAAACAACAATAATAATAATGATCAATAGATGACTCAATCTAAGACAATATAAGTTAAGTATGTTGTAAAAGAGGACATCTATAAACATAAAAAAGGAGAGAATTTTACAGGAAAACAAAACAAAAATAACAAGCAAAAAACACTAGAGAAGTACAGTTCATACTGAAGAGTATTTAAGCGGGTTGTCATCTCAGCACAATGAAAGGATTTAATTAATTTATAAGGGGAGTTTTTTTATTTAAACTGAATTCTTTGCTTGTTGTTGCAGGAGCTAACTACTTTGACAACACGTCACAGAAAGAGAAGGAGGACGACTTTGTGCATCCCAACAGTGAACACGTTTACTACTGGGAGGTGACCTCAGAGGTCTCTCCACAGCAGCAGGACCCCACCTGCCTCACCTACACCTACATCTCACACAAGAACGTGGTGGAGGACTACAACACGGGCCTCATTGGAGCTTTACTCGTCTGCAAGCCTGGTAAGGAGTTAAACGCTGTCAATCACAAAAGATGAGTCGCTGCTGCTACATAAACAAACTCTCTCTCTCTCTCTCTCTCAATTCAATTCAATTCAATTCAATTGGCTTTATTGGCATGACGTAACAATGTATATATTGCCAAAGCAAGCATCAGAAAAAAAGATAACAAGATAAAGAAAGCATTATTTACAATAGATTATTATAATTCTGTTATTCATTTTAGATGAAAAGAAAAACTAATAACAATAAAAGAAAGCAATATTTACAATCATTGAATTACAATCAACATATAATTTATACAATCTAACTGTCCCAGCAAAAAAAGAAGAAAAAATAGAATAAAAAATAAAAACAGACTGCTGCTAATCTAATCTAGAGGTCTGTGACTCTTCCCCGAGGAGGAGCGGCAGTTTTTCCTCATCTGACCATTTTAAAAAAACCTTTTTTGACGGATTCACGAAATACTTAATACTTAACTTAATACTTAACTTAACTAACACGAAATACTTATTTCGTTCCCACGAATTAGTATCTCGTGGCCACGAGATACTAATTCGTGGGAACGTTATAGCTATTTCGTGGCCACAATTTAATTTTTCTTTTCCCATGTCATCTCTGGGGCTCCGTATGTATCTCTGTCTCAGGCTGACTTTTTTTTTTTCTCTTTCTCTCTGCAGGCAGTCTGGATGAGACGGGGCATCAGATCGGCGTCCACCATGAGTACGTCTTCCTGTTTGGGGTTTTTGATGAAAGAGAGAGCCAGTACAAACAGAAAGGCTACGGCGACCACGTCAAGTACACCATCAACGGATACACCATGGGAGCGCTGCCTGGTCAGTCTGCACATTCAGTCAGAGAGTGAGACAGTCAGTCAGGTGTTCAGGTATCCTGGAGATGTTTTCTTTAAAGTATGATATGCAGATGACTCATAAAAACACCTCACACTGAGTTCTGGCTAATTATCAGACAAGCCTCCAGTCAGAGCTGCAGGTATCCATGACGCCAGTGTTGATGTTTCACACTAAGTTGGCTTTAACTGCCTGTAAGACACTGATGACTGATCCTCAGGTCTGAGGTGTGTGGATGATTTTGTTTTCACCTTGTGAGTCTGTGTGTGCGTCATCGTGGAAAAATGTGGTCCTGAAGACACTTCCTGTAGTGGGAAATACCACATGAGTGGTTTTAAGTACTTTGCATGTGTTTATATGTCTGTCTGATGACAGATATTGATGTAGATGTCAAGAAACTTTCACAAGATGGTCTGTAGTCTGTATGGATAAATCTTTCAATAATGTATTAATCCTTTGGTTAGTTTTTGATGAATAATTTGGTCAATATTATAAGACAGAGAATAGTTCAACTGAATTTCACATAACCCAAATCAAGTCTTTAGATGTCTTGTTTTGTCCAACAGTTCAAAAACAACAACAAATTCAGTTTACTTTTAACTTAAGGCCAGAAAAATATGCAGATTCTCACAGCTGTGAAGCTGGAACCATCAGACGTTTGCATTTGCATCTTTTGTTAATTTTTCTTTAAATGGTGTGAAAACAGCCAAAAGCTGCACAAGATCATTTTTGTGGATTAAATGATCTCTTGTTAATTACTTTTCTGTTAACTAATTGAATAGTTGTTTGAGGACTTGATAAGTACCCACTATATATAAAAACAGAATAAAATTCTCCAGGGAAGCTGATATATGAAAAATCTGGTAATCTTTACCTCCAACTTGTTCATTGCCATTTTATATCCAAGCAACTCATTGTGAACTAATTATCACTTAGTTAAACCATCAACACTCTTAATGATAACTTACATTTTATGGTAGAATTTGTGGTATAGAGTCAGTGAAAAGACACTCAGCAGATGTGCTCTGTAACAAAACAAAGTTAAAATTAGGGGTGTGCCATATCGTATCGTTCACGATAATACCGGTATATTTTTTTCATGGTTAAAAAAAATGCATATCATGATATTGGCAACATTCCTACTTCTTGATGTAGTGGCGTAAGGTTAACATTAGCTAACAATTAAAGTTGTTTTAATCACAAAAAGCTACTTACTGTCTGTCGCTAAACACATGCAGCTTTCAAAATAAGAGCACAGCGTGTTAGCAGAATCTACCACAGAACTTCCAAGAAGACTGTCAAAATAAGATGCCTTAAATAAAACATACAAGAACCTTTATTTGTCATTAAAATATGCCCCTGAAACCCCTAAATGGTTATTTTTATTATTTCCTCATACAGTTTTTTTTATTTATTTGGCAACTGTTGAGATTTGCACTTCACACTACATTTTAGATTTTTATTTATTTATACTAAAAAAAAACATATTTTCTATATATTTTTAAGTATTTCCTAATATCGTCAAGAATATCGTTATCGCAAAAATAGCCTGAAATTTTGTATCTTTTTTGTTAATTCTGTGTCTTTTTTGGTGATTTTGTGTCCTTTTTTAAATAATTTTGTGTCTTTTTTTTGGTAATTTTGTGTCTTTTTAAAAAATAGTTTTGTGTCTTTTTTGGTAATTCTGCGTCTTTTTTTTGGTAATTTTGTGTCGTTTTTAGTAATTTTGTGTCTTTTTTAATAATTTTGTGTCTTGTTAAAATAGTTTTGTGTCTTTTTTGGTAATTATGTCTTTTTTGTGTCATTTTTGAATAATTTTGTGTCTTTTTTGGTAATTATGTGTCTATTTTGGTAATTTTGTGTCTTCTTTTGGTAATTTTGTTTCTTTTAAATAATTTTGTCTTTTTTGGTAATTATGTGTCTTCTTTTGATCATTTTGTGTCCTTTTTTAGTAATTTTGTGTCTTTTTTTTTATCATTTTCATACTGCCTCCAGCGGCCCCCAGGTAATTTGAGTTTGAGACCCCTGTTTTAGGGCCATATTGCCCACCCCTAGTTAAAATACACAAAGTGAGCAACAGTTTCCTGTCTTGTTTGCTGTGCAGATGTCAGCATGTGTGCCTACGCCCCTGTTAGCCTGCACCTGGTGGGGATGAGCTCCGAGCCCGAGGTGTTCTCGGTGCATATGAACGGTCAGGTGCTGCAGCAGACCGGACACAAAGTGTCGTCAGTGGGCCTCATCAGCGGCTCCACCGCCACCGCCACCATGGTGGCGCTGCACCAGGGCCGCTGGCTGCTCTCCTCTCACACCGTCAAACACATGGAGGGTAAGAGGGTTTCTCTGCACATCTATCATCCACACAGTGGTGGAAAGTAACTAAGTACATTTACTCAAGTACTGTACTTAAGTGCAATGTTGAGGTACTTTTACATTACTTGAGTATTTCTATTTTATGTAACTTTATACTTCTACTCCACTACATTTTTAGGCAAATATTGTACTTTTTACTCCACTACATTTAGCTGACAGCTTTAGTTACTTTTCAGGTCGAAATTTAACATAAAAACTTTAAAAAATTAAAGTCATGAGACATTTTTTTTTAAGTTAAACCTCACAACAGTATATTAAGTGGTTAAAATCAGCCCCATTTAAAAAAAAAAAATCAAAGCACTACTTGCATAAATGCATCAATACAAATAATCTAATAATATATTAGATAATACATTACAATGAGTGGGGGCGTGCTGCATAACGAGTACTTTTACTTTTGATACTTTAAGTACATTTTGATGCTGATACTTTTGTACTTTTACTTCAGTAAGTTTTGAATGCAGGACTTTTACTTGTAGTGGAGTAATTTCACAGTGAGGTATTAGTACTTTTACTTAAGTAAAGGATCTGAATACTTGTTACACCACTGCATCCACACATAATGTCACTAAATATGCAAGGTGAAACATGTTTGTGGCTTTGCAGCTGGCATGCATGGTTTTGTGGAGGTGAAGGAGTGTGAGGACTTTAAAGCTCCCCGGAGGAGGATGACCATAGAAGAGAAAAGATTCAGCAAGGAGTGGACGTACTACATCGCTGCAGAGGAGGTGATCTGGGACTACGCTCCTAACGCGCTGGAACACATGGACGAGTAAGCAGCATTTACTTTAGACACTCTATTTTTACATTACATTTTATTGTATTTTTATATTTTATTGCTTGAAGTATGCCTAGGTTGTTCTTTTTATTTAATTGTGTTGTTATTGTCTCTGTGTGTAATGCTGCTGCTACACTGTAATTTCCCAGCTTGGGATAAATAAAGTCTATCTATCTATCTATCTATCTATCTATCTATCTATCTATCTATCTATCTCTCTCTCTCTCTCTCTCTCTCTCTCTCTCTCTCTCTCTCTCTCTCTTTCTCTCTCTCTCTCTCTCTCTCTCTCTCTCTCTCTCTCTCTATCTATCTTCTTCCTACCCCCTTTCGAGCTTGCAGAAAGTGTCTGGGTTTTTTTTCAATTTTTTTGCTTTTTTGCTTTGTTTTTTATTTATTCATCTATTAATATTTAAACTTGTTTTTTTTATTGCCTGCATGTTGGAAATATCTATCTATCTATCTATCTATCTATCTATCTATCTATCTACAGACACATATTAAATGGATTTTACAGCATTTTTAAAGGTGTACATGCACCCCAATGAAACATCCCTCTGTAGCAAAATATATGCATTAAGTTTATGCTTTATTTGCTGGTGCTACTGTAGTAATGTCATTAATTGCTGCAGCATTTTAAATGGTACACCACATTGCTCTCTTTAGATTATGCAGAACATGCTTTTATTTTCAATTTTGCTTCACTGAAGAGAATAAACTTACCCAGAGTGATCAATAAATACAATCTCTCAACTGTTTACTAGAAAAAAGCAGTTTTGCACTGATTATAATAACAGTATTAGTAACACAGCAAAATGAAATAAAAACATCTTATCTTTTTGTGAAGCGACTTTAAGCTCCAGTACCTCAGACAGTCCTCGACACGCATTGGGAAGAGGTACAAGAAGGCCGTGTACGTGCAGTACAAGAACGCCTCGTTCACTGAAAAGTTAGAGTCCAAGCAGAAGAAGAATGAGATCGGGATCCTGGGCCCCGTGATCAAAGCTCAGATCAGAGACGTCATCAAGGTGAGATCATTTTCAGTGACCCCCCCCTGCAGCACTCTGTATTTATTACTGCCTGCAGACAGTGTGTCCTCACACACTCTCCTGTCTTTTTACAGATAGTTTTTAAGAACAAGGCCTCCAGACCGTACAGCATCTATCCACATGGACTGACCATAGCCAAGCAGGACGAGGGAGTGAACTACCCAGCAGGAGGTACTGAACCTCTCCTCACAGTCAAACACATTTAACAACACTTGGGTTTCAGCATATAAAAGGATTACTTTTCATTTAATGATGTATATCTGCATGTTTTGTTCCCTAGGCAACCAGTCCCATGGCGTCCAGCCCGGTGAGACACACACCTACATATGGAGAGTAGAGAACGAGGACGAGCCTTCTGACACAGACGCTCGATGTCTGACACGACTGTACCACAGCGCCGTGGACACGCCACGGGACATCGCCTCAGGGCTGATCGGACAAATACTCATCTGCAAGGGGCGCTCCCTCGATGTCAGGGGGGTGCAGGTAAGAAGGTTCATTTTGAGGCACCCTAAGGCCTAAAGCAGGGGTCCCCAAACTTTTTTCGGTGGGGGCCACATCAACTTTTCTTTCTGTGATGGGGGGCCGGGGTCAGTCTATAACAGGAAATGATGTGGGCCAAAGTGACCACCAGTGTTATTGTGTAAATATAACGATCATTTGTTGGCCTTGGCACCACCTGTTGGTTTGCAAAAAAGTAATAAAAAGTCTTTGAAGTACTTTAAAATAAAATTGTTTATTTGAAGTACCACAGATATTCCTTTTATTTTGTAGAAAATAAAAACACAAGCTGATGCCAGTTAACAATGAGGTGATGTGATTTTATAACAGGTGAAAATAGATTCTGCATTCAGAATCTATTTTCCGTTTCCACATTTTGTTGACCGACTCTCTTCCGTTAGCTTGCCTTGCCCGCCAAAACTTGACGCTTACGGCTTGGCATCACGTAGATCGGAATATACCATTGGGTGAGGGGGTGAAAATTAGCTACTACTGTAAATAATTCACAACTAAGGTCAATTTTAATTAGAACACCTACCTTAATCATTATCAGAGACAGTTAAGTGGTAGTTAAGTGGGCCACTCCAATTGCTTTGGCGGGCCGGAAGTGGCCCGCGGGCCGTAGTTTGGGGACCCCTGGCCTAAAGGATGCAAGGATGGATGCCCGTGGACATTCCTACTAGATATGTGAAATTCAGAGGAAAATGTAATAATTAAAAATATAACTTTTGTTTGTTCTGCAGCTGAAAGCAGACAAGGAGCAGCATGCCATGTTCGCCGTGTTCAATGAGAACAAGAGTTGGTACTTGGGCGACAACATTCGGCAATACTGTGATCGATCCAGAGTCAACAGGGAAGACCCCGAGTTTTATAAGTCCAACGTCATGCACAGTAAGTTCAGCCATGATCGGATTGAAGCTAATATGAAACTTTATACTCACTCCATTATTTGTTCATGCATCTAACTCAGTCAGACGACTAATATTTGTGTAAATTCCCTGGCAGCGATTAACGGTTATGTGTTTGAGAGCGGCCCAGTCTTGGGCTTCTGCAACGGTGAGATTGCAACGTGGCACGTGTCCAGCATCGGAGCTCAGGACCACATCCAGACCGCCACTTTCTACGGACATCCGTTTGAGCTGCACGGCCGGACGGAGGACTACCTCAGCCTCTACCCCATGACGGGAGAGACCATCACCATGAACATGGACAACATCGGTCAGAGACCTTTCTTTTTATGCCACATTATGAACTGTGCATCTGAATATTTCATCTATAAGGATACTTTTAACTCGGGCTGGGTGACTTGACAATGTACACTACTGGTCAAAAGTTTTAGAACACATCAACTTTTCCAGAATTTAATTGAAAATGATGCAGTTTAATGTCTCAGTGTACTCTGAAATTAATGCACATTTGCAACATTTAAAATTCTTCATTGAGCATGATAGTGTTTTGAAAGTAAAAAAAAGATTCAAAATCACATTTTATGTTGGACTAAAGGACTAAAAAAAGACACAAAATGACAAAAAAAAAGACACAAAATGACTTACAAAGACATGAAAAGAATTCAAAAATGGACAAAATAGCCCAAGACTCCATAGAGTTAAGTTGTTAACCCATTTCTTGTTCCCTGAAAAAGGCCTACTTGTATAATTCTGAAATGTACATTATCTTTCAGTTTTGGTTAAGCTTACCTTTTTTTATTTACCTCTGGCAGTTCACCACTTACCTTTGGACCCTTTCAAGCTGTTCATTTGACTTGAACTGCTTGAATTTCAATAAAAAACTGGAAAAACTTTTGACCGGTAGTGTATATCATCAAAACTATATAAAATTCTCTATGGTTCATATTTTTCTATGACTTCATTAGATTTGCTGTGCAATTCTTTTCTATATTTTCTTTTTTTTTTTCTATAAATCTCAACATATTTTTCTATATTATTTCCATCACAAGTTGACCATGGAGTATACAAAACCGCTTACCATGTTGTTACTTCATATGAACCAGTTATTTATTGATTTAACAGAAAAACATGCAATAATATGATATCAATTGTTGTCAAGATAGAAAAATCACCTTTTTGGGATAGAACATTCTGGCCATTTCACCCAGTTTTACTTTTAGTGTGACAAAATCTCAAAGCAGCAGAAAGTTAATATATTGTGTACACTGTAAAAAATGTCTGTAGATTTTACGGTGAAAAACTGCTAAACCATGACAGTAAAAGACCGTAAAATGATAAATCGGTTAATTCAGTTTCAGTAACAATGAAACACTGTAAATGTATATATCAGCCAAAACTGTATTTTTTTTTCACAGTTTATTTTTTTGAAAAATACATTATTCCACTGTAAAATACTCTGGTTTGTGACAAAAACATATACTGTAATATTTAATGGTAAAATCTTTAATTCATGCGGCATTTATAAAGTATTTTCTTGTCATTTATATGGCAGAACAGCATTTCTTTTGATGGAAAAACTTTTTTTTTTTTTACGGTAAAATATGGAATAGAATGGCAATCTTAAACGGGAAATCAACAGTGCTAATATCATTTTACCGTATTATTACAAAAAGTTGCACTGTGTTTATTACGGTAAAGTTCTGGCAACCACAGCTGCCGGTTTTTTACCGTAAAAACAACAGGGTTTTTTTTTACAGTGTACAGAATATATAAAGAACTATGTGATATAAGTTGTAAAATAGAATGTGTTGTTGAGTTTTTTATGGATGTTTTGTGTCTCTCTTGATCCAGGTGTCTGGCTCTTGGCTTCCCTGAACTCCCACGAGACGACCAAAGGAATGCGAGTGAAGTTTCGGGATGTCGAGTGTTATCGTGACCGCCTGTATGAATACTACGACGACGATGATCGAACAGAGCTAAAAGAATTCACCGTGTGGAACCCTATGACCCTGGAGGAAATCAGGAAGGAGGACGAGGAGAAGCCCGAACCTGAGAAAAAGAACAAAAAGACGGAGGAGTTCGACATGTACACAGAATTGTTTGCAGATGAGTTAGGGCTCAGGTCTCTGAAGAACCAGTCTGGAGCCTCAAGTGTGGAGCAGCTGGACCTCTCTTTCCTCGACTATGATGCTGTTGATGTTCCTAACGGCGATATGAATGTTACCCTCAATTTCAAAGAGACAGTGAATAAAAATGAGACTTCTACTCCAGAGCCAAACGCATTAAATGAGACATTATTATTAAATGGAACAGGAGTAAACGGAGTAAACCGTACAGCAGATAACCAAAGCATCAGTGAGAACACAACACTTATAGACAGCAGCACGACATCAACCTTTGACAATTCCTCCATGCATAAAACAGAGAATACAAGCATTATTCACAGCCCAAATATAAAGAATGAGAACATCATTACAAATATCAATGCTTCTGTCTCAGATCTTGATAATGTTACAGTGTCTGAGAACACAACAGCTCACAATGCTACGGGAGGGAATGCAACCACAGAGATGACCAATCTAATGGTGACTTTGAGAGAAAACTCAAGTTCCATCTTGACTGAAAAAGTGAATGAAACTCTGACTGCTGATAATCAGACTTCTGTGGCGGAGGAGGAGGAGGAGGAGCTCACCAGAGGAGACACGTTTCCTACTCCTCTATCCAACTCCAGCACCGACGAGCCTGAAGGCAACACCACCTCTCTGTCACATAATGCAACAAAGCATGATGAGAATAAAACTGCAGCTAATAATGTTTCAGCAGGTGGAACAAACTGTTCGTTGTCTATCCCAGCGGCTGATGCTGACCAGGCTAACATGAGCAACTTCCCCATCGTAGAGCTGGAGGTGGAGAACAACAAAACCAGTGACAATGACTCTCTGAGTGCAGCTGCAGAGCCAAAGTATCAAACTAATTCCTCTGAAACTGTGATTATTATTCCCGCCATCAGCCTTGAAAACGTAACACACGATTTGCTGGAATCTAAGCCCATACAGGATGCCACAGGGAATATTCCCATGTCAGATTCATCAGAGGAGATTGGTTTAGATATTGGGGCGAATATCACACTCCTTCCTGGTGAGATTCTGCAGAAAAATGTCTCCAGTGAGACAAACCTGTCCCTCTCCAGCGATGTGGGAAAAAAGAACATTTCTGAGGCTCTGACTGCCACGTACAGCGAGGAAGAAGTGCACATATACCTGACAGGAAACAGCACACACGGCGTTAAAACCACGTCTGTGAAAACACAGAGCCACAACTGGACTTATGAGGCAACTCACAACCTGGAAGCTGCAGAGATTCCTGACTATATGCTCAAGTATTTGGGGAAAGGAACCCCTAAAACGACGCCCGCACCCAGAAAGAAAACCAGAACGGTTTCCTACCAACAGAAGCCGCTGAAGGGCCAGGGCATGAAAACCAAGAGGAGGAAGGAGTACAAGCCTCAGGTCCGGAGCGGCTTACCGTTCTCTCCTCGTGGGTTCAACCCCGCCATGACCCCACGCGGGTCGCGACCCCTCTCCCCGCAGCCCGTCTCCGATGAGAAGGAGCTCTTCAACGAGCCGGTGGTCATCGGCGTGCCCCGGCCTGATTTCAGCGACTACGAGCTGTACGTTCCCGGGGACGAACCGGATCATTTCACGCCGGAGGAGGAGAACCTGAGTGAGAATGATTATGAGTATGTGACCTACATCGACCCCTACAGCAGCCATGAAGACGTCAAGAATCTGAACCTGGATGAAACCAACAAATACTACTTGAAACTATCAGGCGGCAATTCCAAGACCTATTTCATCGCTGCAGAGGAGGTTTCATGGGACTATGGAGGCTACGGACAGAGGTGAGCAGTCAGCAGTGGTGGTTCTACACAGTGTGTCAAATTAATAATAAAATGATCAATTTATAACGATGAACAATGGAGCAATTCTAACCTTTTTTTTGTTCAAACAATATCTCATTGTAGACAAAAGAAACCCAGAATGTGAACATTGTGTAATAGTTTAACTCTATAGAGTCTTAAAGGGATATTTTGTCCATTTCTGCATCCTTTTCATGTCTTTACGTGTCTTTGTAAGTCATTTTGTGTCTTTTTTGGTAATTTGTGTCTTTTTTTGATGATTTTTTTTGTCTGTTGTTGTGTCTTTTTCAGTTGTTTTGTGTCTTTTTTTTTTGTCATTTTGTGTCTCTTTTTGTCATTGTTGTCTTTTTTGTGTCTGTTTTAGTTATTTTGTGTCTTCTTTTTTTGGTAATTTTGTGTCTTTTTTGTCATTTTTATGTCTTCTGTGTTTTGTTTTCTTTATTATTCTGTCTTCTCATTTTGTGTCTTTTTTGGTCCGTTTGTGTCTTTTTTGTCATTTTTATGTCTTCTGTGGGGTTTTGTTTGTTATTCTGTCTTCTCATTTTGTGTCTTTTTTGGTCATTTTGTGTCTTTTTCAAGACATTCAAAGATTTTGAATGCTTAAATATCATCTTTGCCATTTTTTCATGTGCTAATGTGCCCCTCTGATTAAACACTGGCCCCTCCTTGGCCCCCACAGTAAAACTGGTCTAGAACCACCACTGGCAGTCAGTAAGAGTTCATACGATGTGAGAAAAGATATAACTATTCAGTTTTACTGGAAAACTGACATGATGTTGTGTTTTCACCACAGGAGGCTCGACAAGCAACTCAACAGCAGAGAAACTAAGTTCACCAAGGTGGTGTTCAGAGGTTACCTGGACAGCAGCTTCAGCACGCCGGACATCCGCGGAGAGATAGACGAACATCTGGGCATCCTGGGGCCGGTCATCAAGGCCGAGGTCGGACAGAGCATCGTGGTAAGACTGTCATTATTTTAATATGTTTTATATCAATTGTTGCTTTAGGTAAACCATAAAGTCTTAATTCCTTCTTTCTAAGAGTTAAATAAGTGAAGAAGAGTCTTTAGATGAGGTTGCAGGCAGCAGCTGGTTAGCTTAGCTTAGCTTAGCACAAAGACTTAAAACAGGCGGGATGACAAGTCATGCTCTGTCTAAAGCTGGGCATACACTGTACGATTTTAGAAATAGTGTTGTTTTATTCCAACTTATATTGACGAGTAAATCACCTGGGTTATAAAGCTCAAATGAAGGATCTGAGTGCTCACACTGATCTGCAGATCATCCTGGCTATTGACAAGTGAAAAATGAAGGATAAAGATGGTTTGAATTTCAAAAGCAAAGCAGAAAGAAGAAGCAGTTTCTTGGGTTTGTGCAGTTTTTTGCAGTTCAGCTCGACTCAACAATGAGTTGTGTGGCTCAATAATGACACGTTAGGTTTTGGATAAAGACCATCATTTTGGGTTAAAATTAGTAAATTTAGTAAGTTTACAAAGCCTAAGTTAAGTAGTCAATGGAAATTAATCAAAATTGACTTTTGGTTTCACACAGGACACAAACACCGGTCTTCTGGGTGAAAGTGATTGGATTTGTTTTTACCATCTGTCCACCCTGACTTCTCATATTTAAAGTATTAAAGTTACTTGAGATTCCAGTGTGTGTTACAAAGATGCTAAAGGATTCATTCTGCATCAATATCAGACACTATGAGCCGTGACCAGTGGTGGGATGTAACTAAGTACATTTACTCAAGTACTGTACTTAAGTACAATTTTGAGGTACTTGTACTTTACTTGAGTATTTCCATTTTATGTAACTTTATACTTCTACTCCACTACCTTTAGCTGACAGCTTTAGTTACTTTTCAGGTTGAGATTTAACGCAAAAAATGTGATTAATTTAGAGTGATTAGACTCATAACAGTATATTAAGTAGTTTAAATGAGCCCTGGCTTAAGAAAATTAAAAGGCTGTTTACATAAAAGCATCAATAATAATAATGTAATAATATATTTGGAATATATAAAACAGTCTAAGTGGGTCTATTTTGCATAACTTTTACTTTTGATACTTCAAGTGCATTTTGATGCTGATACTTTTGTACTTTTACTTCAGTAAGTTTTGAATGCAGGACTTTTACTTGTAGTGGAATAATTTCACAGTTTGCTATTAGTACTTTTACTTAAGTAAGAGATCTGAATACTTATTCCACCACTGGCCGTGACAAATGGCATTGACAACTGTTTGTATTTACCTCACTGACATCAAACTTTTAACTAACTTTCAGCAAGAATATTAATGCATGTGTGTTTAAAAAAACTCTGTCTTTTCCTTTCAAGTCATAACTACACAACCACAGAGCAGTCTTTGTTTCTTGTCTTGTAGGTGGTGTTCAAGAACAAAGCCAGCCGTCCGTTCTCCTTACACCCGAACGGCGTTGCTTACAAAAAGCACACGGAGGGTCTGTCCTACGAGGACGAGTCCAAGCACTGGTTCAAATACGACAACGAGGTCAAGCCCAACACCTCCTTCACCTACATATGGACGGTCAACTCTATGGTCGGGCCGCTGCAGGACGAGTCTTCCTGTCGGACCTGGGCCTACTACTCAGGCGTTAATCCTGTGAGTTTATTACATTTACATTTACATTTAGTCATTAAGCAGACGCTTTTATCCAAAGCGACTTACAGGAAAAAAACAAAACAAAAAAACTATCAAGGTCTAGTGTAATAAGAGCCATTAGGTTTTTTTTTGTTTGTTTTTTAATTAACATTTTTATTATTACACAACATAAGATAGACACAATACAACCACAAACAACCACAGTATAATAGATCAGACATAACAAACCACAACAAACACCACAAGACACGCATACATACCACAATACGTACCATTGCAATTAATTGTTCTTTTCAAAATCATGTTCATTTCATGATTTTTTACGTTGCTTTGGATAAAAGCGTCTGCTAAATGACATTGTAGAATTGTAAATGCTCTTTATAAATACAAATTATAGCCATTTAATGCAGAATCTGCTGCACGAATTTACTGAAAACAACACACACTGCACCAAGTTTTTACATTTTTGTTTCTCTACAAACATGAACATGGACTATCAGAATAACTGACTCACAGTTTTTAAACCTGCTCCGTCTCTTAGGAGCGGGATATCCACTCCGGCTTGATCGGGCCTCTGCTGGTGTGCCGGGAGGGAACCCTGGATAAAGAAATACCTGACATGAGGGAGTTCACGCTGCTTTTTATGACCTTCGATGAGTCTCAGAGCTGGTACTACGAGGAGAACCGAGAGAGGATGCAGAGGAAAAGCAGAAGGAGAACTTTGGACCCCAACTTCGCGGAGAAGCTCAAGTTCCACTGTAATGCATGATGTTCCTTTACTCAGCCTGGTTTAACCCTTTATCAGGAGAAGAACTATATTTGGTAACTTCAGTGGATATCTAAATGAGGTCCCCGTGTCTCTCTGTTTGGTCGTAGAACCACATGGATTTCTTCCAGCTAATCAGCAAAGATCAGGCGAAAGATCAGAGAAAAAAGTTGCAAATTTACTAGATTAAAGTGGCAAATCTACAAGAAAAAAAAGTTGCAGATTTAAGAGATTTAACGTGGCAAATACGCACAAAAAAAGTTGCAGATTTAAGAGATGTAAAGTGGCAAATATGCACGAAAAAAAGTTGCAGATTTAAGAGATTTAACATGGCAAATATGCACAAAAAAAGTCACAGATTTAAGAGATGTAAAGTGGCAAATCTACAAGAAAAAAAAGTTGCAGATTTAAGAGATTTAACGTGGCAAATATGCACAAAAAAAGTTGCAGATTTAAGAGATGTAAAGTGGCAAATATGCACGAAAAAAAGTTGCAGATTTAAGAGATTTAACGTGGCAAATATGTGCGAAAAAAGTTGCAGATTTACGAGAAAAAAGTGGGAAAAAAAGATTTTTTCTCTTGCAGGTTCACCACTTTAAATCTCATAAATCTGCACATTCTTGTAGATTTGCCACTTTAATCTCGTAAACTTTTTTCTCAAAATATCAGCAAAGATCAGGCTACGTCACAGACGGTGACACCATGACATCTGACCAATCACTATGATAATAATATAATAATATTAACTCTATTCACCTTGACCTCCAATGTAAAAATGAAAAATTTTGAGAAAAAAATCGGCAAGAAACATTCGTACAAACAAAGTTGAAGTAATATTTCGAGAAAAAAGTTGCAAATTTACTAGATTAAAGTGGCAAATCTACAAGAAAAAAGTTGCAGATTTACGAGGTTTAAAGTGGGGAAAAAGCAACTTTTTTCTCGCAGATTCACCACTTTTTTCTCAAAATATTCCCCCCCTCCCCCGGGTCCGTATGTTTTTTTTTACACATTCTGGCTGTATGTAATATCCTCCAACATTCTCTAGGGTTGAAATTTGGAATTTGGAAGTATTTCAATGAGTGTCCTATTAAGGGTTAAACCAGTTAGTGTCGGTACGATTCATTAAATTGCAACACGTTTTCTTCCACCTGACAAAAAGTTCTTTTTGCATGTTGTTTTCCAGCCATCAATGGTATCATCTTCAGCCTGAAGGGCCTGAGGATGTACACCAACCAGCTGGTGTGTTGGCACCTGATCAACATGGGTTCTCCCAAAGACTTCCAGAGCATCCACTTCCACGGACAGACGTTCCTCCACAAGAAGATCAGCAGCTACAGACAGGCGGTCCACCCACTGCTGCCTGGTGAGCAGCTTAACCCATAGGAACCTATGGTGACACCCGTGTAACAAACACTTTAAATCTTCTAGAATCTCTCATATTCAGCTTTATGCTTTACCTTAACTCATTAAATCCCTAAGCAACACATACTCAACAGCCTGGTGTGGCGGTCATGTGACTTTGACGAGAAGTGATCAAAATGTGTGTGTGACTGGAAACAGAAATGTGAAAAAGTAGCTAATTTTAAAAAGCTTATATTTGTTGCTAGGCTAAGTTTAAACCCATTGAACATTTCTAATCCGTTAATAGTTTTGTCCTGTATTGCATTTAACTTGTTCTGACCATATTTCTTGAGCAAATTAAAGTCACACATTTGATAGGCCTATATGTTTTGGAGATGTAAAATTAAGACAACTTTAAATTTAATGTAAAAAAAAAAAAAAGAAGCTAAAAAGAAATCATAAAAAATATGAATATGTGATCTGCCTGGTAATATATCATATTAAAGTGATTTAGTGATTCTACATATATATATATATTTAGTGTATATATATATATATATATATATATATATATATATATATATATATTTAGTGTCTATATATATATAGATTTGGTTTTTCTATCTATCTCTCTCTCTCTCTCTCTCTCTCTCTCTCTATATATATATATATATATATATATATATATATATATATTTAATATAGATATTAACTTTATAGTATCTGTATTTCCTGTTTACAGTAAGTGTTTGTACCAGACTTTATGCTGGGTTTTTTACGCTTTTTTATTTTTATTTTTTATTTTTTACAGTGCAGCCATATTTGATGCCGACAGGTTAGCAGAGACAGTTTGTTTTAACATTATCACATATATAAACGGTGTCTGCAGGAAGCTTTACTACTCTGGAGATGTATCCGTCCAAACCGGGCCTGTGGCAGCTGGAGACTGAAGTTGGTTTCAACCAGCAGAAGGGCATGCAGACTCTGTTCCTGGTTCTGGATCATGGTACAAATCACTCAAAACAGCTCTGCAGCATTTAAACTTAATGTTCTTTTATGTTTAAATAATCATATTTTGCTCATATTTCCCATTTAAGACTGCTACCGTGAGCTGGGTTTAGAATCGAGCAGCGTGAAAGACGACCAGATCACAGCCATCAACACCAGAGGTAGAGGCGTCTTCTCCTGTCTCTATTATATATATATACACATATATATATATATATATAACAACACATTCACAGTCACACTGACTTCTGGTTTGTTGGATACGTTTTGCAGTAGTGTGAGAGGAATGACAGAATTTCTATCTTATTAGGATACTGGGAGCCCAAACTTGCCAGATTAAACAATCTAGGAAAATACAACGCCTGGAGCACCGAGCAGAACCACAGCTGGATCCAGGTATGTCACTTAGAAGTCCTGTTTCCATGAAATTCAAATTATAAGCGTCTTATTATCTTATTATCACAATTTTTTGGTTCATACTTGTTTTATTTATTATATATATATATATATATATATATATATGTATATGTGTGTATATGTATATGTATATATATATATACACACTACCAGTCAAAAAAACCCCAATTTTTCCAGTTTTTTATTGAAATTCAAGCAGTTCAAGTCAAATGAACAGCTTGAAAGGGTCCAAAGGTAAGTGGTGAACTGCCAGAGGTAAATAAAAAAAGGTAAGCTTAACCAAAACTGAAAAATAATGTACATTTCAGAATTATACAAGTAGGCCTTTTTCAGGGAACAAGAAATGGGTTAACAACTTAACTCTATGGAGTCTTGGGCTATTTTGTCCATTTTTTAATTCTTTTCATGTCTTTGTAAGATTTGATTTACAGTAATTAAAAGTATCTACTACGGTGATGTACAATGTTCAATTTTACGACCTATTTCTGATGCAATTTGACAGTGTTTTACTGTCATTTCTACAAACATTTTTTACAGTGTATCTGCACATGTGCACTTTATAATTTGGTACCTGTGGCTTTCCTGCTGTGCAGGTGGACTTCCAGCGGCCGGTGGTGATCAGCCAGGTGGCCACGCAGGGAGCACGGGAGATGTTCTACACCCAGTTTGTGAGAAAATACTGGATCTCCTACAGCACGGACCGCAGGAAGTGGTTCTTCTACAAGGGGGACAGCAGGGACCTGAGGAAGGTGGGGGAGTTTGATTCATGCAAACAGCTACAAAATAAAAGTCTGTGCATGTGGGATTCACCATGTTGCTTCTCTCTGTCTGTCTCTCCTTCTTTCATCAGTTTTTCTCTGGAAACGTTGAAGCCTTTGAGACAAAGAAAAACACCTTTTTCCCTCCTGTGATCGCGCGGTTCATCCGGCTGCACCCCATCGACTGGTACAACAAGGCCACGGTCCGCATGGAGTTCTACGGCTGTGAGCTCGATGGTGAGATCTTACTCTACGGGAGGTTTTTAGCTTCTGTTTTCTAGTTTTGGGGCTTTTGAAGCAGAATTGTAGCCAAATTGCTGTCAAAGTTTCTCTGCAACCACAATATTTATTTTGCATATTCTGATTTTATCCACTGTTCATCAGCCATGTAACTAACTTGTTTTGTGCAGTGCCTTTTTTGAAAAATAAAAATAAAAATACTCGCCAATAGCTTCTGCAAATCACATGAACATTTTCTTGCAAAATAAAGTATAAATGATCAAAAACATTTTTTACTATATTAATAATAATAATTATTTTTTAAAATTTTACTATGTTTGCTATGCACTTTGATAGATGTGCAACCATGTGCTCTAGATTGAGCGTGTGCAGTTTGTCAATCTGACCACAGGGGGGCACTGTGACAATGTTTTGTATATTTTAAAATTAATAAAACCCACTTATTATTATTATTATTATTATTATTAATAATAATTATAATTATAATTATAATAGTAATATAATAATAATAATAATAATAATAATAATAATAAATAAGGTATTCCTTTATTGATTATTATTGGGTGAAATTCAGGTGTTGTAGCAGCACAAGTACAGAGTAAAACAGATTAAGATAATAAAATAAAATAGAATAATAAAATAAAGATAAATTTTAAATAAATAAATAATAATTAATTAATTAATAATAAATAATAATTAATTAATAATAAATAAAATAAATTAATAATAAATAATTAAATAAAAACAAAATATAATTCATAGAATGCATAACATAAGTTGAAAAATGACTTAATAATAATAGTAATAATAGTAATAAAAATAAAGTAAAATTAAGCAATAAAAATAAAAAAAGTGCATAAAATCAAGTAAAATACAACAATGATGATAGATAGTTTTACCTTCTTTTTTTAACAACACTGCACACACAGCATGTATGTAGTATTTTTGTAATTTGTGATGTGGTCCTCAGGCTGCTCGGTGCCTCTGGGGCTGGAGAGCAGCGAGATAGAGGACCACCGGATCACCGCCAGCTCCACCGCCACCAGCTGGTACTCTGGACCCTGGAGACCCTCGCTAGCTCGCCTCAACAAGCAGGGCACCATCAACGCATGGCAGGCCAAGGTACAAAGGCTATACGTGTAAATTATGAATGCACACAAGTTCCTTTAAATGCAGCAGTGGCGGTTCTAGACTAATTTTACTGTGGGGGCCAAGCAGGGGCCAGTGTTTAATCAGAGGGGCACATTAAAAAACTAAGCAAAAGATTATATTTAGGCATTCAAAACCTTTATTTTAGCTCATTTAAAAATCTCATTTAAGTATATTTGGAAGATACAAATACACTGACATTTTTGTGCACAATTACTTTTTTTATTTTGAAAGTGCAGTATAGTGAGAATGATCTTTATATATATATATATATATATATTGGCATAGCCTTTTAGCACAAAAGTTGCACAGTTTGAAGCAATTTTTCATGTTGCATTATTTGCACAAAAGCCAAAAGAGTTGTGCAAACTGGGTGGCTAAGTATATTTGGAAGATACAAATACACTGACATTTTTGTGCACAATTACTTTTTTTATTTTGAAAGTGCAGTATAGTGAGAATGATCTTTATATATGTATATATAAATATATATATATATATATATATATATATATATATATATATATATATATATATATATATATATATATATATACATATATATATATATATATATACATATATATATATATATATATATATACATAAATATATACACACAAGTTTTTATTGCACAATTAAACTATTATACAATGTAACATTCTGGGTTCCTTTTGTGCACAATGAGATATTGTTTGAACAAAAAAGGTAAGAATTGTTCCGTCATTCCTCGTTATAAATTGATAATTTTATTATTAATTTGACACAGGGGCCATAACAGGGGCCTAGGGCTTCTCCACAGGGGCAGTGGCCCCTGGAGGCCCCTGTGTAGAACCGCCACTGAATGCATGCACATGCCGACCTACACGTCCAGCTAATCTCTCTGTGTCTCCACAGTACGGGGACATGAACCAGTGGCTGCAGGTGGAGCTGCCCCAGGTGAAGAAGATCACCGGCATCGTGACTCAAGGAGCCAAGTCTCTGGGTAAAGAGATGTACGTCTCCTCCTACAACGTGATGCACAGCCACAACGGCGTGCACTGGAGCCCGTATACCGACGACGAGAGCGTCACGTCCAAGGTGAGCTGATGCAGAAATGTACATTTTGTAGATACATGAACCAGTTAGGAATCAGAGTCTGAAATACTTTATTAATCCCCGGGGGTTTATTTCTTTGTTACAGTTGCTGCTGTAAAAGAATAGAATAGAAAGTAATTGTGTAAATAAAATAAAGCATGCTTGTTAAAGTCTTAAGTAAATAAAGATGAAATAAAGACATCATTTGAAGTAAATAGAGATATGTACAAATATGTAAAAAATATGTATAAATTGAATTATTGCACTCGATTTCCATAGAAAGTCTATATTGCCCAGATGACTTATTATAAATTATCAATTCCTTTTATTAATTCCTTTATTTGTACATATTTTGATAAAAACTTTAACAATGTTAAGAATACATTTTATGTCTTGAACAGGCTATTTTTATTTATTGTTTGAAAATTGTGTACTTTAAGAGAGCGCACCTTCATGCATTTTTGCTTTTGTAAAAAACTTTGAAGTGAGAAGGCTGTGGAGTCACATGGTTTTCATCCTGTGTCCTGTCTGTTTTAGTTTATAATATCCATCAAACTCTACATCTGACGTCAAATTGATTTGTGGCCTTCTGCAGAAACACACTGGGAGCTTTTTGACCTGATTCTGAACGATGTCTTTCTCTCCCATTATATGTGCAGACATTTTTTGGGAATAAGGACAACAACGACCACGTGAGGAATTATATCTACCCTCCTATTTTCACCCGCTTCATCCGAATCATCCCGAGGACCTGGGTCAACTCCATCACCATGAGGATAGAACTACTGGGCTGTGACTTTGAGTGATGATCCATCAGAAACACTGAAACACCCCCAGATATATGCAGACAAACTGTCAAATATGGAGGATATTAGATGCATAATAGTACTAAATCACAGCCCAACATTTATATCTTAGTCCATTTGTTAAACTGTCTTATTTGCAAAGTGCAAAATGTTTTATTATACAATCATATCAAAGAAATGAAACACCAGCAGTCACTGATAAAAAAGTCGGTAACACTTTACAATAGCCATCTAAGTGATGTTTATTTGTGTGATAAGTGATAATTATTATTAACCATTTACAAAATTCCATACATATTTAATCTTTAAATGTTTTCAAGCAATTTCTTAAAGGTATATGAATCAATTTTAAATCATTTACATACTTAATATGGTGTTAAAAATGTTATAATGAGTGTAAAGCTATTAATAAATGAATAATTATGTTTGTTTATGGTAAAGTAATCTATTTGGCATTTATAAATTATAGTTCAACATTATTACATTTTCTATTCACCATTCTAAATGGCCTATATACGGTTTATAAATGATGATTAAACATTAATAAACTATCTGTTTACCATTTATAAATGGTCTATTTACCATCTATAAATGATGGTTATTGTAAAGTGTTACCAAAAAGTCTTCTAATTTTTTGTTACAGATAGAATACATTAATCTGCACAATCTCAATATGTAATCTTAATATTATACAAATATATGGCTGGTTAAAATGTGTTAAGTTATGTTTGAGTCACCCTAACCCTATTGTCAATATTTTTTTCTGTTTTTGAAATACTAGTTGCATTTAGAAGCTGCTGTATGACATTTTGACCAACAGAAATTATTAGAAATTGATGTAAATATGTAAGTAGAGATCAGGTAATTTATTTTTCAATAAATATGATTTTTATTGTTATTTTTCAGTGCATGAATGAATGGATTGTGTTTGTCTTGGTATGCTGAGTATGTGAGCACTGATATCTTCTCATGGTGTCCCGGACGTGTCACTTTTAGCACCTCTGCAGAGGCTGGGCCCCCTCGTGCAGCAGCACCTCAGGGCCTGCAGAGTCAACAGACACGTGCAGCTGCAAACACATGGCATGTTGATCCTGGTGCTGATCATGTTAGAGTGAGCACTGGAGGTGTGAACGTCTCAGCATGGCTGATCTGTGAAGGGAAATAAACTCATTGATGCTTTATTGGACAACTGGCTGTCTGGGAGTTTGGTAATATTGTTGTTTCACGTGACACTCAGCTGGTATAAGTAAACAAAAGACAAACAATGCAACTATGAGTTCAGGAAAACTTGACTTTTATATTATTAATCCTTATTTACTTACAGGGGTCTGTATCCTCTCCTGCATACGGTGGCCCTGAAGTGCAAATCACAACAACAAATCAGAAAACACAACAGCAAATCAGAAAACACAACGACAAATCAGAAAACACAACAAATCAGAAAACACAACAGCAAATCAAAAAACACAACAGCAAATCAGAAAACACAACAAATCAGAAAACACAACAACAAATCAAAAAACACAACAACAAATCAGAAAACACAACGACAAATCAGAAAACATAACAACAAATCAGAAAACACAACGACAAATCAGAAAACACAACAACAAATCAAAAAATATAACAACAAATCAGAAAACACAACAACAAATCAAAAAATATAACAACAAATCAGAAAACGCAACAACAAATCAAAAAACACAACAACAAATCAAAAAACACAACAAATCAGAAAACACAACGACAAATCAGAAAACACAACAGCAAATCAGAAAACACAACGACAAATCAGAAAACACAACAACAAATCAGAAAACACAACAACAAATCAGAAAATACAACAGCAAATCAGAAAACACAACAACAAATCAGAAAACACAACGACAAATCAGAAAACACAACAACAAATCAAAAAACACAACGACAAATCAGAAAACACAACAACAAATCAAAAAACACAACAACAAATCAGAAAATACAACAACAAATCAAAAAACACAACAACAAATCAGAAAACACAACAAATCAGAAAACACAACGACAAATCAGAAAACACAACAACAAATCAGAAAACACAACAGCAAATCAGAAAACACAACAACAAATCAGAAAACACAACAACAAATCAGAAAACACAACAACAAATCAGAAAACACAACGACAAATCAAAAAACAGCAACAAATCAGAAAACACAACGACAAATAAAAAAACACAACAACAAATCAGAAAACACGACAGAAAATCAAAAAACACAACGACAAATCAGAAAACACAACAACAAATCAAAATACACAACAACAAATCAAAAAACACAACAAATCAGAAAACACAACAGCAAATCAGAAAACACAACGACAAATCAAAAAACACAACAACAAATCAAAAAACACAACAACAAATCAGAAAACACAACAACAAATCAGAAAACACAACAACAAATCAAAAAACACAACGACAAATCAAAAAACAACGGCAAATCTCGTCTTTTTGTTTTCTGATTTGTTGCTGTGTTTTTTGATTTGTTGTTGTGTTTTCTGATTTGTTGTTTTGTTTTTGATTTGTTGTTGTGTTTTTCTGATTTGTCGTTGTGATTTGCACTTCAGGGCCACCGTACCTGCAGGATCAATAAACTTTATGTCAGCATCTGATGGAAGAGCAGAAAAGGTTCAAAGGTTCAAACTGTAGATGCAATAGTGACATGCCACCACCAGATGGCGCTCTAACTTAATCTTTGCTGAAATAAATAAATGTCAGTGTGATAAAGTTCTTCCAGCTGATAACATCACCGGAAATGTTGAGCAGTTCTTACATTCTGAGCTTCAAAAATGTGACATAAACTCTAAATATTAACCACAAACATTGGGCTTTTTAGATGAATGAACTCACTCACTGTGCTAATAAAATAAAGTTTAATAAGTCATTTTGAAGAAACTGTTGATAAGGGGAGCTTCCTAAAGGCTCTGGCCCATGTTAAACACACTGAATATGTTAAATATAAATGCTGGAATATATACACTACCGGTCAAAAGTTTTAGAACGACCCAATTTTTCCAGTTTTTTATTGAAATTCAAGCAGTTCAAGCCAAATGAACAGCTTGAAAGGGTCCAAAGGTAAGTGGTGAACTGCCAGAGGTAAATAAAAAAAGGTAAGCTTAACCAAAACTGGAAAATAATGTACATTTCAGAATTATACAAGTAGGCCTTTTTCAGGGAACAAGAAATGGGTTAACAACTTAACTCTATGGAGTCTTGGGCTATTTTGTCCATTTTTGAATTCTTTTCATGTCTTTGTAAGTCATTTTGTGTTTTTTTTGGTCATTTTGTGTCTTTTTTTAGTCATTTTGTGTCTTTTGGTGTCTATTTTTTTCATTTTGTGTCTTTTTTTGGTCATTTTGTGTCTTTTTTTTTCATTTTGTGTCTTTTTTTGGTCATTTTGTGTCTTTTTTTAGTCCTTTAGTGCAACATAAAATGTGATTTTGAATCTTATTTTTACTTTCAAAACACTATCATGCTCAATAAATAATTTTAAATGTTGCAAATGTGCATTAATTTCAGAGTACACTGAGACATTAAACTGCATCATTTTCAATTAAATTCTGGAAAAGTTGGTGTGTTCTAAAACTTTTGACCAGTAGTGTATTTATTACCTTTACTTCGTATAAAAACACTCTTAAAGAACAGAAGCAAACTATCCTTGTCTATAACAGCGTGTTGTGTTTTATTCGCTGCTGCTGCTGCTGCTCTTTGTATGTTAAATCATTATTTGGGACCGAGTCATTGTCTTTGCACTCAAGTTTAAAGTCCTAAACTTTGAGTTTTGATTCCTATACAAGTCATAATGTGCTATTCACCAAATGTAACATACATAGTAGGCCTATTTTTGTTTCCTGAATGATCTGTCTGTATGTTCCTGACTTTGGCCACATTGTGTCCTGATCTGCCTGGTGATACAATATGAAAAGCACTGGGTCATGATTATTAATATCTGAGCATCACACCTCTGCCTGGCAGGTGACACAAGTTGTTTACAAACACACTTTTATGAGGGAGACGTCAGAGGAGTGTAACTGCAGCCGGGAAACTTTTATTGGAAACACACACACACACACACACACACACACACACACACACACACACCCTCCCCCCTGTGCTCCGGCCCCGCCCCCGCTGAGCAGGCTCATTAAAAGGCGGCATTCGTCGGGCTGCTGGTTTAGTTCAGGACCTGCTGGAGCTCTGCACAGAGTGGACTTTACAGTGAGGGACACACCATATATTTACATATCGATATATATACCAATACACAGATTTTGGATCATCTTTGACCTGATAACTGGAATAATGAAGTCACCAAAGCTGAAAAATCAAGGTAAATATTTCATTTTTTTATCATCTATTATGTATATTTGAAGTAAGAGTTGCATGCGGTTTTTTTTTTTTATCAATATCAGTTTTTACTCCAATAACATCATGCGATATTTCATGTGTTATTATGACACTGCATTTAATGTTGTTTTTCCCATTTCATTGAATTTTTACAACATTTTGTAGCCAGAATATTTGGTTCCTCAATCTGATTATTAGCTGGAAGTTTTCTTGTCGATCCCTGAAAGCTTATTTGATCCACTCACACTGATATTTTTCTTTCCTGCAGCGAAAATCGTGAACGAGGAGGACCTGGACGACGTGCTGTGCGAGTTCGACGCGGTGATGGAAGACTTCACCTCTCCGGTGGAGAAGCGACACTTCAGGTACGACGAACACCTGAAGACCATGAAGAGGAGGAGCAGCGCGAGCGTCAGCGACAGCGGCATCAGCGACTCAGAGAGTGAGTCTGACAGCATTTATTAACTGGATATATATATATTCTGCACATTTAGATTTAGACAGGTCTGGCAGTGCTCTCCTGCTGGGATTTTGTTTTTCAAAGTTATGTCAACATTTCTCCCTGGATCATGCAAAAAGTCTTTAGAAAGGAAATATATTAAATGCAAAGTCCCCAATTAGTGAGCTGTGACACTGAGACTCCTGAATGGAGATCAGGCACTGCATAAATTATACAGTTATGTTCTTTTCTCTGCATGTCTTATGGTTAATGATTTGAAGAAGTTGTGCCCATTTGCCACTAAATGCAGCCAGTTATGTCACTGGTTTAGCCTGAGTAATGCCACTCCTCTACTGGAGTCAGTGCTTTTTCCTCCTGCACTGCTCTGAAACGCCTTGGCTTTGCGTGCAGCTTCTTATCGTGTGCAATCAAAAGGGCAAACTGGCAAGCTGTTGCATCCACGCATGTTTGTTCTCACACACAGTTACACATGAACACAGAAAGAAAGAAAGAAAGAGATCCTTGATCACAGTCCAGAGATTTGGAGGTCAGATTAAGCTGCTGCTGCATATTTTGGCTCACCTGCCCCCTTATTGTGGCTGCGCCTCAAAAGTCTTACTGTCATACATCATTCTTACATACAGTGTTTTTAGAAGTATGCTTCCCCAGCTGGAGCGCTGGCCTCAGACAGCTTCATACGCTGACATGCAGAGAAAACTATGCTCCATGTCCCTGTGTGAGCGAGGAGAGTTTCCCAGACACGTGTGAGTGGGCCGGGACTTCCAGAGGAAGATGTGGAAAGATCTTTATAGTCTGCAGCTTTCTGGAAAAGCTGTCTGTGAAGCCATTTAGCCTTTCAGTCACATGCATGACTCCACTAGCTGCATAATAACTGGGGTTCCAGTAGTTTTATGAGAGTGTCATAAATGCCCACAATGTTTACTAATCCAGTTAGAATTTATGTAATTACCACGTTACCACTAAGGATCTTACATTAAGCAACATCAGTGATAAAAGCAGAGGGAGGGAGGGCTTTCAAACCTGCATCTGTGGTGCTAATGAGCTGGTTGATCTGCTGCAGGGATCAGATTCCTGCAGGAGCTCTGTCCTCTCCATGGCAGTCTAATGAAGAGGGACCTGTCCCACACAGGGACAGGCTATTGTGTTGCAGCCTGATGGATGGTTGGACGGTTGATGAATGACATAAACGGTGCAGGGTTCTTAAACGTCCTCTGGACAGCGTGCATGCATGATTGCATGAGGGGAAGTAGTCGGGGTGTGCCATATCGTATCGTTCACAATTATACCGGTATATTCTTTTTATGAATACAAAAAAATGCATATCATGATATTGGCAACATTCCTTCTTCTTGAGTTAGTGGCATAAAGGTTTCCACTTAAAAAACTTCATTCTCCTTTACAATATTTCATTAAAATATGCAATGATTAAGATCAGTGTATATGATGAAATAGTGGCATTTGAATCTGCGAGAGGCACCAAATTTGGGCTTTTATGAAAAAAAAATCTCCAGGGTGCATGCCCCGGACCCCCCTAGTTGTTGTTTTTTTTATTTATTTGCTAATACTCAAGAGTATTTTTTTTGTATTTGGCAACTGTTTGATGATTTGTACCTAATATTTAAGATTTAATTACTTTTATTAATCCCAGTACACGGACTGCCCACTTTACATTACATTTTAGATTTATGGTGGATTTTTATTTTGTTGAATGTTTTTTATTTATTTATACAGACTAAAAAATCATATTTTCTTTATATTTTTCAGTATTTTGTAATATCGTCAAGAATATCGTTACCACAAAAATACCCTGAAAAATTGTGATAATGTTTTGCCCTAGGAAGTAGAGAAAGAAGGGAGAGAGTGAGGAACAAAACTGAGCAGAAATGAAAACTGAAGAGGGATTCATGTCCAAGTCAAACTCCAGCCGCCACAGCCACAGCTCTGTGTGTGTGTGTGTGTGTGTGTGTGTGTGTGTGTGTGCTCCCCGTTGTGTGTGGCGTCTCCTATCTCACGCTGTGTGTTCAGTGCTGAGTGGTGGGAGTGGCGCAGGTCACAGAGGGGGGAGTCAGTAAGTGGTCGACATCTGAGACGCCGTTCAGGTCCGCTGGCGTTCTGCACAGAGCAGCGAGGAGGACTTTAAGAGCTGCTTAATCGGCTTTTTGTCACACACACTTACTTTCTACTTGCAGAGATATCATCGTAGGGGACTTTTGCAAAGATTATACACTTCAACAACCAAGTGAATGAGAATAAAAAGTAGCTTTTTAACAACCTGGTCTCACAGAAATCCGTGAAATAGCCACGGTTTTCGCTTAACTCAAAATCCGTGGAATAGCCACGGAATCGCTCAAATTTCCGTGAAACTGACACGGATTTCACTACAATGCAAGTTAATGCCAGTCATATCCCGTGGCTATTCCAACGTACAAAGTGATTATGTACATTCACTCAGTGAATATTTAGAAAATAAAACATATATTTCTCGCTAGAAATGTGATCAAAATCCATTTTTATGCAGAAACTAAGTCAAAATATTGATTTTTCACTAAAAATGAGAGAACTGTCCGCCATGTTTTTTGTTCTGACCGCCGGGACCTTGAAAGTCACGTGACTTGGAACAAACCAATAGGAACAAATATCCATGGAATAGCCACGGGATATGATGTCATTAACTTGCATTGTAGCGAAATCCGTGTCAGTTTCACAGAAATTTGAGCGATTCCGTGGCTATTCCACGGATTTTGAGTTAAGCGAAATCCGTGGCTATTTCACGGATTTCTGTGAGACCAGGTTCCCCAACTTCACCAGTAGACAGTCAAAATGTGTTACGTTGTGTGGTGGCTTCAAATATGGATCTGGCAGAATCAAAGTGGCCATTATATCATTTATGTAAGCATGCATTTAGAGTTTGGGTGGTAACTAGAACATGAACTGCCCCGCTCTGGTATCTAAACGTGTCAGAAATACATTTTTCTTAAGAGCAGGGGAAGAGCTGAATGACTTCTCTGTGTGGGACAATCTGTTATATTGCTGCCACAATAGACATTTTTTATTTATTTGTATACATGCATATTTTATTTTGTGCAGGCAGTACATTTTACATTTTATTTTATTTATTTTTATCCCATTTTTAATTTATTTTATCTCATTGCATTTTACTGTTCTATTGTTTACTACATCTCTTTGTATTGTGTTATCTATTTATTGTTTGTGCAGCACTTTGGAAACCTTGTGTTTGCTAAAATTGTGCTTTTATATAAATAAAGTGGATTGGACATTTAGTCACTGGGTTAAAGTTGATATTTTTTGCATTGTGGCAGAGCACAAACTCCAGTTTTTACAGCAGTGACTTGTACACTTTGTCTTTGTCCAAGAATGTGTTTGTGTGTATACACACCTCTGTGTGTGCAAATACAAGCACATGCATGTGTGTGACAGCCACAGAGGAAGGCTGTCATTACAGGAGAATGCAGTGATTACAGCCTGGAGCTGCTCCACTGACACACATCACATATCCGTGTTACGTTGGCTAAAAGTGAACTTAGCTCATCTAATCAAACTTCTTCTTGTTTCTCTCTGACAGGTGCAGAGTCTCTCAACAGAAACAGCTTCAGCTTCAGTGATGAGAGGCTGAACTCTCCCACCGTGCTCTCCCCGACCACCAGCTCCCCTCCTCTGATGTCCCCAAAACGTAAGATACACTCCTCGTGCTAAAACACAAGATCAAATAAATGGAGGTTAACTTACCCTGGCAAAGCTCTGGGCCACACAGACTCTCTATAAAGTGACATGGGGTCAGAGAAAGATGTATTACATATGTGGTCCACATGCAGAACATCAACCTCAGTCTCAAGATGCTCATTATAAACCCTTTTTTGAGTAGATTTTTATTAGGTATCATGAGACCAAATCCCAGAGGACAAAATAATTATTAAAACACTTATTTCTAAAGTGATCCTTGATGGAAATAACAATCAGTGGAATAAAAACATAAACCTCCTCGTCCCCATTGCAACTTCAAGCCCATGGTTCAGACTTATTCCCTTAAAAGTGTAGAATCCAGAATCCAGTGTAGAAAGACCAGAATGCGGTAACTATTTACCCTGTTTACTTCTGTTGTTTCCTTTGCTGAGGGTTTTATTCTCTGAATAAGGCAGGTCTTAGACCTACATTTGTAAACTTGATTTGTACTGTGGTGTGTTTTTATGAAATTTTGTACTTGAATGGGTGATGTGTGAAGTACAGTTATTGCTGTAGGCTATTTTATATTTTTCTATCTTTGAAATGTTTTTCTTTATTGTTTTACTATTTATTCTGTTTGTTTTGAGACATGTTTATGGTGAAACCAAAGAGGAATTTCCACTCAGTGGATAATAAAGTTTTCGTATTCGTATTCGTATTCGTATCTAAGTCAAATTTATCTTTAAAGCACATTTAAAAACAACCAAAGTGCTGTACGGACCAGAGCATGTCAATAAAAATGATGCAATCCAAAACAATCCTAATTTTTTAAAATCAAAATTACAGAAATAAACCATACAACTGCACAATCAAACAACTTCTAGAATTTTCTAGATTAAAATCAAAAAATTTGTTCTAAAGTGATGTTACATAACAACGAACAGAACATGGACACAAAAAAACAAATCAGAGGCATAAACTGGAAAAATCTGCCACATGAGTTGGACTCAAATGCTGGAGAGTAAAATGTTGAGAGTGTGGAAGTGATCCATCAACACTCCACACAGAGTCACCTCCACTTGTGTTACAAAACAAGCTTTTGTTCTGCTTAATGAATATGCAGGAGCTCTTTCTGCTGAGACTAAATTCTGAATCTCTTTCTTTGCCTTGCAGCCAAACTGGGCGACACTAAAGAACTGGAGGACTTCATCGCCGACCTTGACAAGACATTAGAGAGTGAGTGTTAATGCACCGCCCGCTGCTCACCATTAACAGGAGCATTTGTTCCCCATGTCAGCGACGCTAACAACCACTCATAAAGTGGAACAAGAGTCCCGCCCCTCAGGTTTCTCAGAAACAAGGATGTGTCAGGCCTGTGGAGGAGCTGGGGCATGTCATGTGGCCCAGGAGGCCTCTGGGGTTACACTAGGAAGACCTGTCAGTCTGCACCAGTGGTGGGAGAAGTATTCAGATTCCTTACTTAAGTAAAAGTACTAATACCACACTGAGAAATGACTCCACTACAAGTAAAAGTCCTGCATTCAAGCCTTACTGAAGTAAAAGTACAAAAGCATCAGCATCAAAACGTACTTATAGTATCAAAAGTGAAAGCTCTTGTTATGCAGAATGGACCCACTCAGATTGTTTTATATATTCTAAATGTATAAGTGGATTAGTATTACTGATGCATGTATGTAATCAGTGTTTATAGTAGCTCATTTTAACTACTTAATATACTGTTATGAGGTTTAATTTTGTTTTTTTAAAACAACAAGTCAAACCACTTTAAATGTATTTTTATGTTAAATCTCGGCCTGAAAAGTAACTAAAGATTTCAGCTAAATGTAGCGAAGTAAAAACTACAATATTTGCCCTTAAATGTAGTGGAGTAGAAGTATAAAGTTACATAAAATGTAAATTCTCAAGTCACTAAATGTTTTTAAATCCCACTAAAAAACCCACCTCTTTTCTCTTGCCTTCGATTAAAGTTTTTTTTTTTGTTTTTTTTTTCCTCCGGCAAGTGCTAGGGAATAGTGTACCCTAGAAATCCCACAGTGCTTTTAAAAAATATCCCATCTTCTTTTAATTTATTTAAAATTAAATTTTGTTTTGTTTTTGTTTTCTTTGTTACCTTTGTCAATTTTGTCAATTCTGTATTTTATTGCACTTTCTTGCACTTTCTTGCACTTTTATGTGAAGCACTTTGGTGCGGCTCAGCCGTCTGTAAATGCGCTATATGACTATCTGACTTGACTACAAGTACCTCAAAATTGTACTTAAGTACAGTACTTGAGTAAATGTACTTAGTTACATTCCACCACTGGTCTGCACCATGCAACCTGTGCACAGTCTGTGTATGTGCATGCATGAAACTGTAACCTGAGAGGGAAATGGCGCCTTGTTTAGTAGCTTGCAGAACGTCATACACAAAGTAATACACGGCTGATTTGACCTCTTTCTTCTCTACTACCAGGCTGTTTGAACTTGCATCAGAGTATGAGGAATGTGTGCTGGTGCTCTGTAAATGTCAGGAATGAGACAGAAGAAGGAGTTGAACCGCTTCCCTTATTTCCATGTTGTTGTTTTTCTCTCCTTCCTCCGCCGCCCTGCTCTGTTCTGTGTTTTGGCCACTGAATGTCCGTCTTTCACTGGCGTCCAGTGGCTGTGTTAATCTGGCCGTGCAGCGAGCCAGCCAGGCAGTCAGCCAGCCCGCCTGTTAGCCCTGAATGGCGTGTTTATTAGGGCCACCAGTGTTTACGATGACCAGCCTGTAAAAGTGAACGTCCGGCGCTCTGAGAATAGGAGAGCTACATGCCCAGTATTAATAACATACTGGGAAGGAGTTGAGGAAATATTAAAGCACATTTTTGAGTTTAAAGAGCCTTTACAGGTACAACATTGGTTAGGTGTTTATTTTAAAGGGAAGATAAGAGCAAAGGACATTTATTTTTTCAATTTACTGAGAGTAACCGCCATGAAGCAGGTGACTAAAGCATGGAAACAATCAAATACACCAAAATTAAGAGCATGGCTATTAACAGCAGAACAAAGTTTAGAGATGGAAAGACTAACTTTTAGAAATAGGGAATAAATACATATTTGGAACAAGTTATACTGTAAAGAAAGGCTGGTAAAAACAGTGGAAATATTTAATCAAATTAAGGAGATGAACTAAATGGTCCCCACACCAACATTAACACTAACACTAACACACACACACACACAGATTCATGAACACGCATACATGCAACACCGCTTATTTTTTCATTATATTATTACTTTTTTTGTTGTTGTTTTTTGTGTCATTAGTTTGTTGTTTATTTCTTTTCTTAGAGATAATCATTTGGGGAATACCAGTTTGCCTTGTACATACACTACTGGTCAAAAGTTTTAGAACACACCAACTTTTCCAGATTTAATTGAAAATGATGCAGTTTAATGTCTCAGTCTACTCTATAGTGTTTTGAAAATAAAAAAAAGATTCAAAATCACATTTTATGTTAAACTAAAGAACTAAAAAAAGACACAAAATGACTTACAAAGACATGAAAAGAATTCAGAAATGGACAAAATAGCCCAAGACTCCATAGAGTTAAGTTGTTAACCCATTTCTTGTTCCCTGAAAAAGGCTACTTGTATAATTCTGAAATGTACATTATTTTCCAGTTTTGGTTAAGCTTACCTTTTTTTATTTACCTCTGGCAGTTCACCACTTACCTTTGTACCCTTTCAAGCTGTTCATTTGACTTGAACTGCTTGAATTTCAAAAAAAAACTGGAAAAATTGGGGTGTTCTAAAACTTTTGACCGGTAGTGTATGTTTGTCTGTTTACCCTATGTTTCTGTTATTTACTTTGTGAATATATACCTTGAAAAAAAAATAAAAAGGGGGGGGGGGGGGGGGGGGGGGGGGTGCAAGGAACAATATTGTAAAGAAAACGAAATGACTCATTATGTTTGTGAAAGTAAGAAGCCTTGCAATAAAGTATTAAAGCCAGGCGTGTTCTAATCATCTCTGTCTCTGTCTCTTCTTATAGGCATGTGACACGGAGACTCACCGCCATCTTGGAGCGTAGCCATGAGGGAGTGGAGGTCTGGAGGTCTGGAGGTCTGGAGGTCTGGAGGTCTGGACCCCCCTTGGAGCAGAAGAACCACCCAACAGGATACAGCTGGATGGCACGGCAACTTCCAAGTGGCTCCAGGACGCCACCAGGTCTAGCCAGCACGCTACTAAAGTTAACCCAGCAGAGCTCTCCTCACTCCAGGCCACCTGGACTGCAACAAGGGTCAAAATTAGCATTGTAGGGACCCTGAGGACAAGATTAGTCCAGCAGCCGTGATGTCATGGACTCCAGGAGACGTCCATGTTGGACATTCGCTGGAACATTTGTTGTCAGATTCACCGACCGGGCCACACTCCCTCCTTCTAAACTGGAGCTGGAAGAGTATTTAAAAATGGCTTTTTATAATAGATATATATTTGTAATTTTATAGAGCTTCTTATTGTAAATTTATCAGTCTTTTTTGGGGGAAATATATTTTTGTATCTTATGTAAATAATAATTGCTTCAAATTCTATTTGACAGTCAGATTATTTGACACTCGTTGACTGGAATAACGTTGGTTTCATGTAAATGTGAACTGAAAACTTAATCCCTTCTGAAAAACTGGAAAGCTATATATGTATTTAATACAGCTAATGCCTGCCAGAGATAATATTAAAGTATGAAATATTGTTCTTTTAGTAACACCTGCATCCTGTCTTTATTTTGGACTTCTGCTTCTCTCAGCTTCTGTTTCAATAATCTGGATTTCATTTAGCTTTATATGGCCTGCAGTTATTTTGTGTTCCCTCTCTCTCAAGCTGTCTGTTTTAGCAAAGAAGAACTGAACTAAAGGGAAATCTAATTATCCAGTCCACATACACTACTGGTCAAAAGTTTTAGAACACCCCAATTTTTCCAGTTTTTTATTGAAATTCAAGCAGTTCAAGTCAAATGAACAGCTTGAAAGGGTACAAAGGTAAGTGGTGAACTGCCAGAGGTAAATAAAAAAAGGTAAGCTTAACCAAAACTGGAAAATAATGTACATTTCAGAATTATACAAGTAGGCCTTTTTCAGGGAACAAGAAATGGGTTAACAACTTAACTCTATGGAGTCTTGGGCTATTTTGTCCATTTTTGAATTCTTTTCATGTCTTTGTAAGTCATTTTGTGTCTTTTTTTTGTAATTTTGTGTCTTTTTTTAGTCATTTTGTGTCTTTTGGTGTCTTTTTTTGTCATTTTGTGTCTTTTTTTAGTCTTTGTGTGTTTTGGTGTCTTTTTTTTGGTCATTTTGTGTCTTTTTTTAGTCCTTTAGTCCAACATAAAATGTGATTTTGAATCTTTTTTTTACTTTCAAAACACTATCATGCTCAATAAAGAATTTTAAATGTTGCAAATGTGCATTAATTTCAGAGTACACTGAGACATTAAACTGCATAATTTTCAATTAAATTCTGGAAAAGTTGGTGTGTTCTAAAACTTTTGACCAGTAGTGTATGTAACATTACATTTACATCTTTTTAAAAAAGCCCTCATATCGGCACTAAAGTAAAAAAAAAAAACAGAATGTATAGGTTTCCTGCAGAAGCTGTGGAGCTGCAGCGATAACGCCGTGGGGATCTTTGAGTGACAGCTGGCTCCTCACCACCTCAGCACTATTAAGCCACCAGCACCTCCTCCCTGGTGTGTCCTCCTCCCTGGTGAGTCCTCCTCCCAGTCTCTGTGGCTTCCAGTGCTGATCTCTCTCTGAACTCTTGGTTTCCCAGGCCAAAAATGTGCTGCGAACAGGCAGCCAAGCTAACAGATCTACTTTAACCCTGAGAGAGCCACATAGAGCATTTTTTGTCTTTTTGAGCAGAGGGTCTTTTGGGGGACATAGCAGGCCACATACTGTAGAATCATCTACAAGCAGAGAAGGGTTTAGAGTGTACAGAAACATTATTATGGGAATATATGAAGTCCATTCTCATGCTCAAGTTGACTCATAAGTTTTGCAGAACCTGGTCTCACAGAAATCCGTGAAATAGCCACGGAATCGCTCAAATTTCCGTGAAACTGACACGGATTTCGCTACAATGCAAGTTAATGCCAGTCATATCCCGTGGCTATTCCATGGATATTTGTTCCTATTGGTTTGTTCCAAGTCACGTGACTTTCAAGGTCCCGGCGGTCAGAACAAAAAACATGGCGGACAGTTCTCTCATTTTTAGTGAAAAATCAATATTTTGACTTAGTTTCTGCATAAAAATGGATTTTGATCACATTTCTAGCGAGAAATATATGTTTTATTTTCTAAATCTTCACTCAGTGAATGTACATAATCACTTTGTTTGTGTGTTGGAATAGCCACGGGATATGACTGTCATTAACTTGCATTGTAGCCAAATCCGTGTCAGTTTCACGGAAATTTGAGCGATTCCGTGGCTATTCCACGGATTTTGAGTTAAGCGAAATCCGTGGCTATTTCACGGGTTTCTGTGAGACCATGTTGGTTTTGCAGCAATTTTTGGGTTGAAACCATTTGCTAAACATATTTTGTGTACAATTTAACCATTTTGAGCACTCAATAAATACCACACTAAAGAAACCAAGACTTTGAGGAATACCATGGAAAAATACATGCAGTGATGTGATATCAAAATCTGGAGAATTCTACAAGAATTGCATTTTTTAGCCATTGGATGGCAAACACTTGATGTGTAACGTGCTTAGAAACCCCCTTATTGTCAATCTAGTGTCTCAGCCATCCATCCTCTGAATGCTCCAGGTCTCTAGTTTGTAAAGTTTCATGAGGCTGTGATTATCCTAGAGGTCCCAGCAGCTCATTTTATACACTGAGCTCAAGTTTCACTGCAATGAAATGCTGCTTTAGGGACTAGAACTGTGTTTTGTTATGTTATTAGCATAAAGTGGGCTTGTATGTAAAGAAGAGACTTGTAGGTACTCAAAGAACCGATTTTTGTTCAGATATCTTGAGGTCAGAGGTCAAGACCCTCCTTGGAAAATGGCCATGGCAGTTATTCCCTCGCGAAAATTCAGCCTCTTTGGCAAATTGTTAAACATTTTGTTGTTATTACACACTTGTTTTCTTGGAAAGTTGATGTTGTAATGCAGTCTAGTCCAGCAGAGAGAAAGACTCACAGAAATAGACTTCCTCTAGTGTAGGAAGAGGTGGGAAATTCACTTCCCCCCAAGAATGTAAAGTCGTTCATGCTACATACAACACACTGAAATAGATATTACACGTCTCTTTCCTTATGTCCTCATTAATCAACCACTCAACAAAGCCGGGACTTATGTAACTTCTGTGGCAACAGGGTCTATTTCCAGAGGTGGAGGGAGACAGGAGGGTGTGACCCCGTCCCAGCCCAGCAGCAGGTGTGGCTGAAGTGATCCTGTGTCAGAGGCACCCCTCCGTCTGCTGGCCACCCAGGGGTCAAAGGTCGCTCGCTGTGGGCAGAGACACTTCCATACTGGTGGCGGTGCAGCAGGTGCAGACAGACTTGGGACCACAAGGAACATTTAGTATTTAGTGTTAGCGTTTCATAACGTTTGCAAGACACAGATTTAAAAAAAAACGATTAAAGAATTGTGCAAAAGTCTTGTAACTATCAAACACGCATCATCTGGAGGAAATGAAACAGGAGGTTGGCAGAATTGATTCGTTTCCATACAAGCAGGGATGCAAATTTGCAACAGTTGCACAGTTGTTCAATTAAAGTTTCATATATATTTGCGCAGGCAGAAGACAAACTATTGCTATTCCTAATGGGATCCATTCATTTGCTCTGAGTGAAGTTGATTTCCTTCTAGTTACACAGTGGAAAGGGCTTTTAATGTGAAGGGTTTGGTCTAGTTGGTACAGGTAGAGAAGGGGTAAAAAAGTTCTTATTACAGATTACTGTATTGTTGTTTTATTGTCCTCATAATTAAAGGTGTTGCTCTATCTATAGAGGAGTAGTTCTCAACCTTTTTGAGTCGCAACCCCCAATTTAACATGCATGTTGTTCGCGACCCCCACTCACTGAACACAATCTCACACGCACAGTTCAGATCACCCAAAAAGGAAACAAAATGACCAGAAAAAGGAAACAAAATGACCAAAAGAGACAGAAAATTACCAGAAAAGACAGAAAATGACCAAAAAAGGAAACAAAATGACCAAAAAAGACACAAATTGACCACAAAATGATCAAAAAAAAGACACAAATTGACCACAAAATAATCAAAAAAAGACAGAAAATGATCAAAAAAAGACACAAATTGACCACAAAATGATTAAAAAAAGACACAAAATGATAAAAAAAAAGACACAAAATGGCGAAAAAAGAAAGAAAATTATCAAAAAAGACAGAAAATGACCAAAAAAGACACAAATTGACCGCAAAATGATCAAAAAAAGACACAAATTGATCACAAAATGATCAAAAAAAGACACAAAATGATCAAAAAAAGACACAAAATGGCCAAAAAAGACAGAAAATGATAAAAAAAGACACAAAATGATCAAAAAAAGACAGAAAATGGCCAAAAAAGACAGAAAATGATCAAAAAAGACACAAAATGACCAAAAAAGACACAAAATGACCACAAAATGATCAAAAAAGACACAAATTGACCACAAAATGATCAAAAAAAGACACAAAATGGCCAAAAAAAGAGAGAAAATGATCAAAAAAGACACAAAATGACAAACAACACCCCCCCACAAAATGACCAAATAAAGACATTAAGTGACCAAAAACACATTCACACATGAACACTTTAACACAGTGGAGACAGAGCTGACTTGGCGACCCCCAGAAATCATTTCGCGACCCCAATAGCTGCTATAGAGAAGGTGTTTTCACCAAACCAACCTGGTGTGTGAAGCCCGTGGTGTGTTGTTGATGTAGCTCTCTGCTCTCACTTGGCTGCTGACTGTGTGTAAAGGAGACATGCTGCCCCTCCTTTCCTTTCCTTCAGCCACTCTCTGATTGCATCTGCACTGATTTGCGCTGAAGCCTTTGATTTTATTTTCTTGGAAGTCTGATGTGTGATGTTTGAACCTCAGCCCACAAGCTGAGAGTCGCTCACAGCTGTTCACAGCCAGCCGGCTATCAGACTGTTCATCTGACGGCAGGAAACTGGCATCAGACAGCCGTCTCCGCTGGGTTGTTTCTTCACTACAGTTGGCAGAGGAAGGCTGTGGGCACCGTCCCTCTGTGAGTCCACCTCTCTGGTCTGCCCCATGGCTCAGTGGGCACCGAGAGAGAGACGTGTTGACTCAACACATGATCCCCTGAGGGCAGAGGGTGGGCCGCCATGTCTTCTAAAACAACTTCTGCTCTTGGCAGAGGTGGGCATCTTTCTGGCAGCATGGGTCAGAACAGTGCAAGGGTTGGACAGCTCGTACTATATGCACGGGAGTGGAAACTGATGCTGGATAGAAGACAAGAGAAGACAACAAAGAGAAGGGATTAGGAGCCTTCATATAGAGAAAACTAAGGTGAATGAAGGAATGTGAGGATAGATGGAGAAAAGAGACACACTAAGGCCCCGTTCGCACGAGGACGCTCGCGGGTAAAAACGACAAAATATTTTATGGGAAGTGCCTTTCGTTTAGACGGTGACTCCGTTTTTGGGGCTTAAAGACGCAAAAATCTGAAACCACCCTCCAAAGTGTAAAAGTGTAATCCTCTCCTCCGTAGCGTGTCGTCTACACTGACAAGACACAAAACTCTGATCTGATCTGCTCACGTCACGTATGTGTTTACGTCACATACATGCTCCAGGACAGGAAATAAAGAAACGTGGGATTATTTCCATGGTGGGACCTTCAAGCTGCTCTGGCAGCTCTAATAAACTTACAGGAGTCTTTCCACCAAATGTCCAGGATATGTACAGATAGTATTAGTGAACAGAGAAGGATCTGGAATTACCTCCATCACATTCTGGATGCAGCGATTGGTGGGAGGAGCCAGACGGCTGTGAACGAGACCTGGGAGATCTAGTGATGGAGGAGAACTTTGTGGAAGGAGTAGCTGATGAAAATGTGTGGTGTGAAAACTTCTGCATGCCCAAAGACTCTCTTATGGCTTTAAGTGACTTTTTATGCTTCGTATTACCTTCAGTCCCCCTTTGTTTTCACTTCTGCCTTCATGTCATTCATATTTACTGTGGTCACTAGAGGACACCACCAACAACACACATTCAGTCCCACTATGAATTAGGAGAGCCTGTAGGGGTACATGTGAACCTGCGACCATCTCTAATCAGGACCGGCCCCTCTAGAGGCCCCTCAAGAGTGCTGAAGTGGTGGTTCTATGAATAGGCTGGGCAGAGACACACAGATGTGTGTCCACATCACAAAGAGACAGAAATACACACTGAGCCAAATATCAAGTTCAGCTTTCACACCACTGCTGTCCAGATGTCCCTGCTGCAGAGCAACCAGAGGGGAACATGTGCATACGTTTCTGTTGGTGATTTCACATTAGTGCACATGATTTGTTTGTGCATTTACAGTATACACTGTTAATATCCATGAATACACTTCCTCCTCATGTTGTTGTTTGCACAGGAGGCCAGTCTGAGGTTTGACTTTCTGAGTACATGTTCTTCTTATGTTCAACCAATTCCAATGCTGCTGCTTCTCCTCCTTCTCCTCCTCCACCTCCTGCTCTTCAACATGTGTTCATCTCCAAAGCAGCAGAACTTAATGACTACAGACCAGCAGCCCTCACTTCTCCCATCATGAAGACCTTGGAGCGGCTGATTCTACGCCTACTAAGAGCTGAAGTCAAAGATAAACTTGACCCCCTGCAGTTTGCATCATCTGGAGGAAACTGGTGCTTATGTGAGAATCATGTTCTTTGATTTTTCAAGCGCATTCAACACCATCCAACCCAACATACTCAAAAACAAGCTGACAGAGATGGAGTGGATCTTTCCTTCATCTCCTGGA